>NC_048274.1:15584169-15884169 GCF_009762535.1 Notolabrus celidotus | reverse complement strand
TGCAAAAGGCAGTGAGAAATAACCACTGCCAGAAACTGGTAGTTATTTGTAAACAAGTCATAAATTGTCTGTTGTTCAGTCCATTGTCACAGTGCAAAATATAAAAACTAAATTTGAAAAATAGAGCTACAAAATTGGGTTACTATCTGTCACTGTATAACTTAAATGGGTCATTTTGGATCCCTTATAGAAGAACAGAGGTTCAAATAGCACATGCATCTAAAAAGTCAATGTTATTCATACTCATTACTAATCCAGAGACAAAACAAAATACCAAACAATTCAAAAATGATATTCTGTGCCTATCATTTCAAAACCCTGGCAACCACAGAAAAAAACGAAGGCTAGTTTTGAAGCAAGGTCTGATAAACTCAAATCAGAAAATAAACAGATTTTGTATGATACATACACACTCTTTCACTCTTTTTCTGTTTGTCTCCTTCTCTACCCCTCTCATTTGCTCATTATATTCCTCTGACTCTCTCACTCTCTACACACACAGACATGCACATGCAACACACTCATGTGCACACGCGCGCACAGATGCACGCGCGTACAAACACAGAACTCAACTGCACCCTGTTTGCAGGAAATTTAATGGTCTCATGAACATCAGCCAGGGTCAGGCTTGGGTCACAGCCAATTTATCTTAGCAATGTGCAGTGAGGAGGGGCTTTGTATGAAAAGCATCTTTACATTAGCTGGGGGTTGTAATTGATTAGCTAGTTTGTGTATATAGAATGGATTGCTGTAGCGTTCTGAAAAGGGAAGGATGTGATCAAATTGAGTCTTATTCTCCTGACAGGATCTAATCATTTGCTCTGTGCTGTGCATTGTTCCTGCACTGTAGTATTCATTATTCTCTCTCCCCTGCACAGATTTTTGATTATTCTGCCTGCTACAAACAAAAAAATATTAAGTTATTCCAAGAAATGAAGGAAATAGATAGATAGATAGATAGATAGATAGATAGATAGACAGATAGACAGATAGACAGATAGATAGATAGATAGATAGCTAGATAGATAGATAGATAGATAGATAGATAGATAGATAGATAGATAGATAGATAGATAGATAGATAGATAGATAGATAGATAGATAGACAGACAGACAGACAGATAGATAGATAGATAGATAGATAGATAGATAGATAGATAGATAGATAGATAGATAGATTGCATGCAGTAAATATTGAATCCCATGTTAGCTGCTACTGTACACAAACATTTGCTATCTTGTTTGCAGACATATGGAAGGGCATATTTGACTTGTGCTATAAAAAGCAAACCAAACAGCTCGTGCATGAGGCAATCTTTTTTCTCCCCTGTACTTCACTGTGCTGCTTATTGAATTAAAAAAAAACAAGAATCTGTTTACAATCTGACTCATGATGCGAGGCGTCAGTTTCTAAAGATGCTATTTGCACTTTGTAGATTATAGCACACTTGGCTGCTGCCGTATTGAGACCCTCAGTATCAGTCAGTCCGTCTTTCTTGGGCTTATCAGCTGCTTGTTTGACCAAAGATCTCACTGTATCTTTATTTGATTTGCGCTTTTAAAATTTCTAGTGAGCCCTTTCAATCATATAATGCAAAATCTAGAGTCTGCAAAACATCGCTACTCCAGCATTCTTATCTGTTTGCCTTTTTTCTCAGTTTACAAGCAGCTTCATTGTTTATTCCTGTGCTCTTTTTGTTGGCATGCTCAGTCTGCAGAGCCAATCTTATCTGTGTTTGGACAAAGGCCAGCTGCAGATAGTTATAAGGAATGGAATTGCATTAATTAAGTTCCGGCAACCTAATATCTTGAAACGCAATATGGTAAAATCAACCATTGGTATTTCCAGTATGTGGTTGAGGCTCAGACCTCTGCGTATTCCATAAAAGCATTCTGGGAAACGTCCCTGTTGGAAAGAGTAGAGGCCTTCGTGGCTTTGTGGTGACACAAACTCACCACAAGGCAAGCTTTCGTCTATGTCCTGGTTTTGTAATGACTTCTCATGTCTACTCACAGTTCTAAATGCATTCCCATCTGTGAAATGCCAAACAAATTAAATCTAACACACGGCGATTGGATTCAGTCATACTTCTCATTATGGCCATTAGAAGGCAATGAGGTATTGCAAATATTTTATTGCCAAATTTAATGAAGCTGCAGTTCTCCATTTGGATTTCTGGGATATTTGCATATGCCAGCTCCACCAGGCTGACTGTAATGAAGCTATTTTGCAGACCTGCATCTACTTTTATGGGATTGGCCAGATGCATTGAGGCTGCTTTAATCTTGTGGTGCATCCAGATCAAATGTATATATTAGCTTACAACCTCTGTATACAGGTCAGCTGGGATGATGATAAGTTAGACCAAAAGCAGCTAAAGGCCTGTGGAAAAGTGGTTTGAACAAATCTATGCTCGTTCACAGGTTTGTACCCCAAAGGCCAGATTTCACCGTGCCTAATTGAGTTGCAGATGTAATACATATTTATGTGCCGAGGAGATTTGTGAGATGCATGTCCAAATGCTCTCAAAGCTCCGGAAACATATTTTTGGTGTGAGTGTAATGTTTGGTTGCACTGCACCGTTTGTGTGCCTCTATTTGAATACTGGATAATAATGTGTACTAATGCTGAATTAGTAATTAATCACTGCTGTTTTTTGTAGCCAGTCCTTTGGTAAATGGAATGATGTTGACTTAAACAATGGCAGCAGCAAAGAGGCCTTTTTGCCTCTGTTGTGGTGCTACACTACTGCCACCTAGTGGGACGTTTCTGTTGCCAAGGAGGACGAGAACCATGCCTTTCATTTACAGTAACTACAAGAGATGCATCATGAGACTTGCCAAGCTCCTCAGACCAGGACCAACAGAGCAAGAACTCTTTTAACACAAATCCTTTTTAATTAATGGACACAATAAAAAGGGAAAAGCAGGTTTTGAGCATTTTGCAGGTTTAGAGTGAGTGAGTGAATGATATGGATATTATTTAGATCATTTAGATTATACCTTATTATAATTAACATGTGTAAATCATGTTTAAATGTCTAATTTAATTACAATAATTGCTCAAATATGCTGAACTTAATGCAACTGTTTTGCACACTGCTGTACATCTTTCTTTCCCGTTTTTGTGAATGTCATTCTTTGCTCTTACACAAGACAAGAGCACCATCTTGTGGTCAGCTGGTTGTTGTGCACAAAGCCAACAGAAAAAGGGGGAAATGGTAAAAAATTCACACAACTGAACAGCCTATGTAATGTGTAGATGTGCATCTATTCGGACACTTAGTGTATTTGAAAAAGAGTTTTAGCTCAGATGGGAAGATAAGAGCCAGATGTTGTTGAAAGGTTATACTGCATGATGCTGTGTAATGTCTTTATATCCTTCTGTGCCACGGTAAAACACGAGCAGGGTGGAAGTATTAAGTAGAAGTTGGATAATTTATCTCAAGTGGTGTAAAGGGCACTGAGTGTGTGCAGTATTTCTCCCCAAATAAGTCAGCCTATCATTTATTTATTATTTCATGATGCAGTAATTCTCTACCTGGAGGAGCCAAGTTATTTTTTCCCTTCAATGTTGTTGACAAAAATGTCTACAACTTAGGCAGTTTCATATGATAGAATTCGAACAGTTAAGTTTTTCAGAAGGAAACCAATGCAGTAAATCAAATCTGTGGCAGCACCTTTCATTGAGCACAGCAAGGTGCTGTTTATGAGTCATTTGAGTCTGCAGCTATAGTTCGACATCCTGCAGCCCAAGGAACACTGAGGCTTTCCTGTCCCCAGGTAAGCTCTACATCATCTTTTGTTTGCTGGGAAGCTGCCATTACTCTGAATTTGGTCCAGTGTTTCTTCAACAGTTTGCTGCAGTGGGTCCAATATATTGCTTTCTTTGCACAGAGGAATGTGGAAATGTGGAAGTATTGCTCTCTGCTTTCTCAACAGCCCCCAATGCCCTCAAGCAAGGCACCTTAAAGACTACTCCGTGGTTAAAAGTAGAGGATTGTGGTTACACTGAGCTATCTCTCAGGTCTAAATAAAAGTAATGATTGTAAAGGAAGCAACAAATAACCCTTGGATTAAAAAACAAGCATGTGGTACAGGCAGCAGGGCACAGAGAGCAGAAGAGCTGGAGCCCTGCTGGTGTGCTGAATCAACACTTGTGCTTCACTAAGAATACCAACTACAGTTTACCTATCACTGTATATGTGCGTCTACAAAACTCTGAATCCACATTTTGACACATAATCCAGTTTAAATGTATGCAGATGTATAAACCATTCATTTTATGGTCCAGTATTTGTCCTCATCCTTCTTCTTTTATATAAAATATGCATTATGTTATATCTACTTAGGTCACTAAGCTTAATGATTCAAAAGACATGTCCTCATAATTTACATTGGACATTCTAATTATACTTCTAAAAGTAACTTTTCTTAAATAACATCCTATTTTGAAGATTTTTCAAAAACCTCTAACAGAACATTTTAAGAAAAGTATTTTCTGATAACATGGGATGCCCTATGAAAATGTACACACACTGTAGCTCCAGAAATAAAAAAATCAAAGAACAATTCAAAGTACTCCCTCCAACCTTTCCTCAAACAGAAGAATTAACTTCAGAAAGTTTAACTTCTGTATCATCCTCCTGTTATAAAAAAAGAAAGTGCTGTAGTTGCACATACTCTTCCTAGTCATATATTTTACCAAATGAAACATTGATGTTCCCTCTAAAGCCTCCATCCTTCTTACTACATGTTTCACAGACAATAGCACTTTGCCAGCAATTTGTTTCAGCCAAGATGTATGGTGTGATAAATATTTAAAATCAAATTTGGCAAAAAGACATAGATGGATGTGCCACCCCAGGCTGTCGTGGGAGCCACACACTGAAGTACAGGGACGTCCCTGCAGAACTCTCTTATACACACACAGGCGCTCCATTACGCACACACACACACACACACACACACAGTACCTGTAGATGCACACATATGCCAGACGTATCGATATCACTTTCATTTCACACAATTTCTCTCCTTATTTTGATATGCATCGACTATGCTTGCATGTTTGTATGGACATGCAAGTACTTGTGTGCATGATAGAGCAAATAATATGTTCAACTGATTAAAAGCCAATATATAGGTTTGTATGAGCATGAGCAGTTGGCATAATTATGTGTGCATTTGTTTGTATGCAGCAATGATTGAGATAGGTTAAGGGGGAGCCTGGCGGTTCATCATGTTTATGAATGAAGCATAATGTCTGGGTGTTCACAGTCCAAATACCCCGCTGTGTCTACTGAGAAAGTTGTCGGCTCTTTGCCAGGGATGTGTTCTGAGAAATTAGCCAACAAGCAGACTGAAGCAGAGAGGTCAGACCACATACTACATGTATACTCACTAGTGGAGGTTAGTCATTCCTGTTAGGTGCTCGGTTGAGAAACTGAAAGCATATGAAGAGCAAACGTTCATTTTGTGAATAATATTTGGGGGAGGAGGAGGTGTCATCACTTAAGATCCTGCTTTACTACTCTAATTTTAAGATTACCTAGAATTTAAAGGTCCATTTATGAGTAGAGCTGGTTGTACAATATTTGATTTCCAACTTCAAGGTGCTATTTTCTTAGTTTGTCCCCCCTTTTGTTTCAGTTACATAACAGGGCCTCATCATTTAACTAAAGCAGACCACGTCTCAAATATTTGATGTGGTTGAGTTTCTGAATGTTAGTCGTTTAACATTGCCTTAACTTGTAATTTGATTCCCACATTATGTAGGCTACTAAGTATTAACCGTATCATCCTGAGAGAGATGAGGGATCAGTGTGTAGCTGATTTCTGGTTGATGAATGACCATAATGCTGCTCCATTCATCACCATTCAATGGTAAATGCTCAGTTTCCGGGGCTTGTCATTTGCTCTGTGATGACTAATAGCCTGAGTTAAGATGTCTGATAAAGGCACAGTGTAAATAATCTGTTTGGGAACAGATGATGCTCCCTGTACTGTACCTGCCCATGGCCCCTCATGTGGCTTGTGTGAGCCATAAGGAAAAGTATACTGAGGGGTCCACTTTGGGAGTGGTGTGAAAAATAAAGCCCTTCTTCTGCCATTAATCAACTTTTTTTTATTAAAGGTAGCTGTGAGTTCAATTGTGAAGAATGCACCAGTGCACGTTTGGTGAACATTACAGAGAACTTTTACATTAGATAGATGTGAGTGTTGAAGGGGTGCACAGAAGAGTCCAAAAAACTGCAATGCATGTGTTTTCTTTTCATGTACAGGGTCCTTCTTACTATTTCTTCTGACCAGTGTTGTTTTACATAAATTGAAATATTTGTATGCCCTGTCTTAAACCTCCATTGCGTGTGGATAAAATTTACAAAAGGACACAACTTGACACAACAGCCAATTCTTTTTTAAGCAAGGAATAAGATATATTGACTGACCGGGCCAAAATCTTCACCGTCTCCAGGCAACAAATGTGCTCCTTTGTGGGTGAAACACAAAGCTTTGAGAAGCTGTAGCTATCAGACTTTCATCAGCATCTCGAGGAAAACTATGGCCAAGCGTAGTCGCTGACATCGCTCCAGCTTACTGTTGAAGTAAGAGAAATTTACCTGACTATATGGCTTTAATGACTCAAAAAAATATATATGTAAGAAAACACTAGCAGAGAATTGAAGATATTACATGCTGTAAAATACTTTGTTGAGATCTGGCAATGGATTTTTTGGCAATACGGTTTCTGCCTGCCAGAGGGACACAGATGGAGCAGACACAGATTTTCACAAGATTTTTACACAACATGCAAACTAGCTACAACTTTGACATTCCTCTATATGAGCTGTATCTCACAGAATTAACATGGACCCTGGTCAGTAGCCATTATTTTTATGTTCGTTGGATGAGGGTAGAGTAGGCTAACTATTGACATTCAGTTTCTGTCTGACTAGTTCTCTAAACTGGATGCCTCCCAAACAAGGCAGTACAAATCAATGAGGAAGATTGCAAAGGGAGAAGTTGATTTTAAGTGAAACATTTTTTTCTGATATCTTTCATGTTACTTAACTGTTTTGATGCACAATTGAATGTGTTTCTTCTAGGCCTAGTGTTAATAATGTTTGTATGCACTGTAACTCAGTTTACAATATAATGACTTGAAGACACTCCTTTTAAACTAACCCTATTCAGATTCCCAAGAAGGTGGACTTTGGTCTGATGAAAAGCTGGTAAGGTAATTAGATAGTCTTAGTATGGAAAATAGAAATGAGTTGTCTGTTGGTATAAATTATCAATGCCAATAACTTAGCTCCAAAACAAAACAAACAAACAAACAAACAAACAAACAAACAAACAAACAAACAAACTAATACAGCTTGCAGAGTCAGGTGTAGAGTATGATCCACTGGGGAAATGGTGAATGGTTTCACTCTGTTTTTAGTTTTTAGTTTTTTAGTCAGTCAAGTAGGCCTATTTTTTCTTTTGTATATATTTTTCAAATTTACATTTAACATTATACACATGTACACCAAGACAAACCAACAATAAAACATAGGGGACAATTACATGAAAAAACACAAACAAAAACAAGATAAACAAACAAACAGAACAAAAAAAAAAGACTTCGAAAGACATCAACTCACTCATCAAACAGACAAGCTCAACCTCGATAATTTCATAATTTTTCATCTTTAAATAATTGTTAGCTGATAAAAAAGTAGGCCTAAACAGATGTCGCCCCTCAAGTTTGGAGTCGGACTGTAAACAATGTAACAGACGCTTTTAAATTGGATGCCGCTTAAAGTTTGCCGTTGCTTCCACCGTCGGACCCTTACCTGTGTATCCTGACCAATGGGGAACATCTGTCTACTGTGGAAAGGAGTCTCCAAAGTATTCCCCTGCTTTCATTGCGAAAAAGAAGAACACAACCAGTTAAAACAAGTTCCAAAACTTAGCATTGCAAACTTATAACATTACTACTTTTTGCAGTCACACCTGTCACACCTGTCGTGGAGAGGAGGACCAAGCATGTTTTAACAAGATGCAAGGTACGTTTCCTGCTTGCACAACTGCGTCACTTCTGTCGTTACTTTACTATCTGTCACTCAAATATGCGGCCTCCATAGAGGGTACACTCTTTTCCCCTGCTTTCTAAACACGGTTCTGATAGGACACAGTGTTTAATTTACACAGCTAAGAGAGCATGTTATTTTGATAAATAATATCTGCTGAATAAAACTATTGTATGTGGCTTCATGTTGAAGCTGCTCCTGCTTTCCTCCATTTAACATCGCATTAGAGCAGGGGTTCCCAAATTGTGGCGAGATCTGTCTTCCAGAAAGTTTTTTTTTTTTTTTAAGTTATTTAAAAATATTTATTATTATTATTATTATTATTATTATTATTATTATTATTATTTATTTATTTTAGTTTATTTACCTTGTTTTCTTATGTTTATCTTCATTTTTTTATACTGTTAATTATTATTATTTCTTTATCATTGTTATTATAACTATTGTATTTTTTTGTATTTATTTATTTTTTCTTCTCTTGTTGGTTTTGTACTACTTATATATAATTTGTTAATTTGTGGTGAACAAAGAAATACTGAAAAAATGCTATAAAAAAGTTGAATGACAAAAGTTATCTAAAAATAGTAAATTTTACCCATCATGGTAAAAATTATCAACAAAATAGTAATACCTATATTTTGGGGGTCGCCGGCTGAAAAGTTTGGGAACCCCTGCATTAGAGGACAGGTGTTTGCATGCTTATTTTTTGGAATATAGTCCACCATAGTTGTGTTATTTATTCTAACAATGATTATTGTAGTATTTGCATTTATAGCTTTTGCTCTACACTGTTCTGTAGTTAAGGTTTTGTTGCACGAAGCTGTTCCATCGTGTATTAGTCTTTGTGAGGCAGCATTAACACAGGCACTTGTCACTGTGCAGCTGAGATTACAGGAGACATTTTGACGTGTCATGGCAGGAAAAACACAGGTGTAATTAATCACATTAATAGCTTAATGGCTGAATTCCACCTGGGTCTTCCAGGTCCTGGGTCATGGTACTTTGCTTGCTGGCTGACATGACTTTCTTGGAAAAACTTATTAGAGAAGAGCAATAATTAGTCTTATTACGTCCACCTGTGCTTATTCAGTCATGTTAATTCATATCGTCTAATAGGCCTAAACTGTGTGTACAGTTCATGTTGCTTTCTGGTTATTTGACTGGCAGGTCTTTCTCAAAGGGCGGGTGTTAAGTTTGACGAAGAGAACAGACCTTTTGGTTCATTGTAGAGTTTTCAGTCATATACATTGCTTTAGCCAGATAACATGACGTAATTATATTCACCATGAGGCATGTTTTTATCCTGACTTTCCAGTGGAGCTGACGCTGGCTTTGTGACACTTGGGAAAATGAATGCCAGACACTGTTTCCTTTTCACCCAGTGTTAACCTCGCTGTATTTAATGTCACCTGGAAATTTTCCGCTACTTTGCCTGGTTTCCATTCATTCCTGTTTTTGTTATGGTTCGTGGAGATTAAAAATAGACTTCACATATTTGGTTCTGAAGGACTGTACCGTTTTTCTTGTTAAAAATGTATTATTTGATATACAGCATTTAATTGGTTCAAATTGCCTCTGCTTTCAAGAGCTTTGATGGGTAAACCTGTCATGAAACACTGGCAATTTTCCCAATAGTTACCAAGGTATGTTATCATGCTGGAAGAATGACAGTAAGGTCGGATTATAAAGCAAGATTACCTTTCTTACATCTTCCTGTCTGATCTTTTCTTTCTTTTGTAGAAGTTTTTGAACACCCTTCATAGCAATTTAGATTTTTCAATGTTTTGTCAGAGAGGATGAGGTAATATCACTGCAATCTCTTTTTTGCTGTCACTCCTCCTGGATGGCAGTTTATTCCTCCTGATATGCCTGAAATGCCATTCTCCAGCACTTAGCCTTTTAGGGGCCAACCATAGACTGTGTAAATAATGGACGTAGTATCCGTGACATCAACCATCTGTTACTGAAGCGCTGTTTTGAAGCCAATCGTCGGTGGGAGCCATATTGGAAATGCTGAACTCAACCTAACTTCTGTCGAGCCAGTGTGAGGTAAAGAGGCGTGCTTTGAGCATCCTCGCCAATAGCTACAGTGTTCCCGCCTGTCAGTCAAGTCAGTCATTTCCTTAAATGGGCAAAACTCATAATCTTAATATCTTCTGAACTGTTGCATTATAAAAAAATCCCCCCCTGTACAGTGTGTGCCGATAGAGAAATGAGCCAATCAGACCAAAGCCGTTTTTTAAACCAGGCTGTAAACATGTTTATTATATCTTTAAATATCATCTTTTTTGAATGGGTGTGTATGTGGGTTCTGGTGTTTCTGCAGCCTCAAGCGAACGCTTGATGAACTGCAGTTTATAACACTTCCACATCTGCTTCATATTTTGAGACCGGAGGTTGCCGCCAGGGGCCAACACAGATTGTAAACTCCACTATACCGAATCAAACTAATAGTTTTAATAATTTGAGTCCCTTTTTTTCTGTCATTTTTCTAATGCTTGTTGTCTCATAAATCAGCATTAATTCTGTAGTAGAAGCTATCTTTGCATAATAGAGAGCAGTATTTGCTGTAAGTTAAACCAATAAAGCTTGACTGTGGTGGATATGCTGTTATTTTAGTACTCTACAGCATAGAAACCTTGTTTTTCTTCTTCCTTTACTAAACTTACATCCCACTTATTTTCAGCTAAACAACTACCTAAAGGTTCTCTGACAATGTTAGCTCACTGACGAGTACAAAGGAGCAGAAGGAGGAGGTGTAGGAGGCAGGCGGAGGAGGTAGAAACAGTAGAAAGCAGCTTTTAAAGCAAGCTGAGCCACCAACTGCTCCTGCACATCTTTTCTCTTATCTTAATAAGTAATGAGGCTGCCAAAGGCTGACAATGAAGTATTTTGAAAATAGTTCTAATGTATGGCTTTGAAAGGGGTGGCTGGGCATTGATATATGGCACAAACAGGCTTGGAAACAAGTGAAATATTAATGGGTTGTTCCCCTGGAGTTAATGTGGGATTTACCTGATTGCTTTAGTGAGAGACAGGAGCCGGGATGAGGGTGATGGGGAGGCAGGATGAGGATATGACTGAGAGATGAGTCTTGAGGACTGGGTGATAGAAAGAGGTGTGGAGTTGGTTTTCAGTAATCAGATTTTCTTAAATACAGTCATCACTTATAAATTAAGTTCCCATCAAGAAAAGTCTCTTCTGCTTCTCCAGTCGGCATGTCAAGAATAATTACAAGAGACAAGTATCTAACTCAAAAGACTGAGGCATGTCTTTGTAATTAGAGAATAGACAGTACAATACTCTTTCTTTGTTGAACTTCATCAAACTCTGCTCTGCTGTTCTTGTTTCATTTCTATTTTTAGATGCTGGTTCAACCTCTAGTTATTAACTTTTGCAATAGGAATGAACACAACAATCCATCTCTCTTTCTGCTACTAATTAATCACATGGGATCTTTGGATTTACACTTTGTCAAAGCAGCCTATCATATCTGGATGCACCACAAGGGAGCAGCAGTGTAAAAGGGAGAGAGCTGGTAGGTTTTCTAAGTGCATCATCAAGGATGGAGGACAACTTAATTCTGTTTCGATATATAAGTTACAGGTTTTTTTGACATGCAAAGAGTAAAGAATAAAAATCTGTTTTCAAGGGAAAGTGAAAATAAATATATATTTTTATATGCCGCTCGAAAGAAAAATCCTCCTCACTGAAAAGTTTTTAGGATAGATTTTTTTAATCTGTTACCAATGGTTTAGAAATAGCAGAATGGTCCACTGTTCAAGTAGAGTGCTAAAAGGGTGAACATGCAGTAATAGTTTAAATGCTTCACCCTGGAGACGAGGCCTAAATCAACACTGACGCGCTGAATTAAAAAGTTCCGTCTGAGAGCAGCGGTGGCATCCCAGAATGCTTGGAAATGCCATTCAAGTAGTGGAAAGGTCAATAGTTAGAATAACTTTTGTTGAAGGAAAAGAAAAACTTGGCACTACTTTGAGAAATTGCTTCCAGATTTTTTTTTCTTTCTCTCTCAGAGCGAGTTATTACCAAAATTGAGTGCAGAGACTGACACCATTTTAGCAGAATCCTTCGTTTCACTCTGAAGTGTAGAATGAGTGGGCACTGTAAATCCAAAACAGGGTGCTCTTTCTAAGAGTCACCCACTTCCTGTTTGTTGAAAAAGAAGCGTTCCCCTTGGGATTAATTTGTTCAAGAAGTGGAGGAATAATTTGAGTGGACGGATTTATTCACATCAGTTGCTACAGTTCCTCTTTTTGGATTAAAGTAGAATTAGTGTGGATTGTTTGCCATGTTATATTACACACATCATAAGGCATAATCATCCTGCAGTTTTTATGAAAACATGGAACTGTTACCTGGGTATTACTCTCAACATGTCATCATTGTCAAAGTCAGTTTGCTTGTCTAAAATCCTTCCTCACAGTATGAGTATTGTTAGGTTATATTACACTCCTTTATATTCACAGTATGCTTCCTTGGCCCATTGGGATTGGTAGTAAAGCTACTCCTCTCCTTAGTTGTGATTCGTACATGATCAACCTTTAGTATATTATTTGGGCTATAATTAGGACAGCGGGATCAAGATTGTAACACACATAAGAAATTTCAGAGGGTGTACAGGTCCCCCTCAGTCACTTTGTTTGTCTCTGTTAGGTGTTTCACAGTGTTTGGTCCTTTTGATATCAGCTCTCCAAACAGGCTCTATTACTCAAGTTTAACTTCTCTACTTAGATCTCAAAGTGCTCCCACTGTGTGATAGTTCTCTCACGCTGTGATTGCTCTCATTGGGACTGGAAGTGTAATGTAGGGTGTGAAGCAAGCTCTGCACAACACTATAGTGCCACTGCTTTCTGCAGGAAAGACACAGTGGAAGTTACTGTGATAAGGAGGCTTTGGCATCTTCTGTCGATCATTATCTCACACACAAAGAACATCTTTACTTCAAACTCAGATCTAATGAGGCCTTACAATCTACATCAATTTTCATCCCACTTTTGGGAACAAATGTCCTCAATTGCAGTAACTTTCTATTTCATTGACCTGAAGTCACTATAATATCCTGTCTGAAGGCTCCATTCGCCACACATTCTCTCCTCCCTCTTCCCCTCACTTTGAACAGAGTACCATTGCTACTTGAAATGAAAAGCAAATATTAATATTCGCTGGTGTTACTCTGGAAGGTAAAATATGTGAGGCCCAGAAAGGTGTTGTACATTCCCCTCTAAATGACACATTTAGGTTCCTGTTCTGGGAGCTGGTTTTTTTCCCCTCGAATGGCTGTATCATCAAACATTTTCACTGTCCATATGGTGTCTATCCTCTTTCCAGTTTTGCCTCAAAGGCAAAGGTTTAACCAGTCAAAAAATATATCATTCCATTTAAATGCATATTCAATGACTGTACATTAATTTAAATTGTTATTTTTGATAATAAATAAACAGCACTGCAGTAACTTGTCCATGGCAACATTGTTGGATTTTGTACAACTCATCACTGAAGTCTTGATGATATGAATAACTCTAGAAGAATCAATTAAATCATAATTTTAACACATTAAAAACAGGAAACTATAAAGTAAGGCATTAAGTTTGAATATTTTTCTTGTGCAGTGTATTTTTTTAACATGCCTGAGAGCATAAATGTTCTAAAGACATCCCCGCTGAATCTATTCATGAGCTGAATATCCCCAATACTTTCTATAAAAAATACAAGACAGAGTTATTCCAGGTTTTGTTTTGTTTTTCATGGATGTTCCATTTCATTCACATATATGGCTATATATGGCTACATGTGGCTATATATGGCTATATATGGCTATATATGGCTATATATATAAGGCTATATATATATGGCTATATATATATATATATATATATATATATATATATATATATATATGGCTATATATATGGCTATGGCTATATATATATATATATATATATATATACACCACAGAGGGACACCTCTGTACAAATGATTTAGAAGCGTTGCTCAGAGCTACAATCCCCAGCAGTGAAAAGCTGGTTAGTATTGAAGTGTCTTTATGAGAAGAAAGGAGAGAATGCTGTGTAATTTCAGTCCAATGGATGGCCTTCACATCAGTGCTCTCACATTAGGAGACCAATTACTGCATGGGGAGATGAAACAGGCTTAGTAAATATGAAATAGGTTGTCCGTGGTGACATTAATAGAGTTAACCCAGGGACCGGGTGGGATCAAAGGGGCCTCAAACATATTAACCAATCTGTCTGTGTCTGCGCAAAGAACAGCTGATCGAAGATAATGACAGTGTGTGTCATCAAAACACACTGACCACTGACATAAGGATGTATGTGTGTGCCTGCCCATGTGTGTGCGTGTCTGAGTGTATGTTACTGTGACACCTCCTCATCTGGATGTCTGTGTCTGAAGAAAGAACAGTATATGCACTAGACTAGAAAAGAGGTCTGCTGCCACTTTATCTCTTCACTGGTGACTCTGTTAACACACCAGCATTCAGTACAGATGGAACGTCTAACCACGTTGTGAGGAAGGCACACAGTGTAGGTTGTGAGCGTCTGGTGTTTAATTAGATTCATTGTAGCATAGGTTGTTTACCATAACCAAAACCCCTCACCCCCTCGATGCCTCTGACACCAGCTTTAAAATACTGCACTTTTGCTTGTTGGCTCTCTTCAGCTTTGTCGTCCAGATTTAAAAGCATATTGGTGTTTATGCACCGAGGGCTATAATGATCCATCATACCATGCGGGCGAGGGGGCTGAGCCCTCTGCTCCACATAAATAAGCGGCAATTTGGCCATCTGCTTGGATTCTTTCTGTCTCCCTGGAGACCCCCATCTGCCTTTACATTATCAATTACAGTTCAGCCATGCCGCTACCCCCCACACCACACTACACACTCTAATACAATCCCCTCTTTAGACAGTGTTAACCAAAGTAAAACTTATACAGAGCATGTGTATTTCTGGAAAATGACAGGATTCAACATCTAACTCAATAAATGGCCAACAGAGTGCCACCTAGAGAAAGTCAGGAGCAACAGTAAATGCTTCAAATGCTGCTTTCAGTTTGGTTTTACTACTGCATGATTTTAAGGAAACACATTGTAGAAGCTGTTCAGTTACTAACCACACACTTCACACCTTCAAATGTAGAGTTGTAAATCTGCAAAACTGTCCCAAACATTCAATGTAAGAGTATTTTGTAGCTTGTGTTTTAAAATGAACCTACACACTCATCTCTCTGATCGTGGTTTGTGTTCTCTCTACTTTCAGCGTGGCTCTCACTACCTCAGAGGATCAGTTGAGTTTGCTTCAGAGTGTGAATTTGAGGAGACACCAGCTCGGAGAATGAGAAGCACCTTTGTTCTGCGGTTTCCAGGAAAAGCGGTGAGGTTCTCAAGGGGACAGGTATGTGTGGGAAGAGGACCCTTGTCAAGTGCATGGTGCCTCATTAATATGGAGACAGGTGCTCTTTTGATGAGTTCATAAGCAGTTCAGCAGCAGCCTGGAAGTAGTGCACTTTACAAGGCTGTTCAAAGATCTTTGACATCTGAGGAGAGCCAGTGAAGCCAATAATCCCACTTTCAGAATGTGAGTCTTTCCTCTGAGATCAATCTCAGATCGAAACATCAAATAGAACTGCTGCTTTTCTCTCTTTAAACCCCCCTCCTCCCCTTACAAAAATCACTTACTAGATGGTATTAGACAAGCTAGCAAAAGTGTCATTACCGCTGGGAAGAGGGGATGGATAGATTTCCGTCAAATTGTGGAATATTTTCCACCAGTTTAAGCCCGTAGTTAAGAGTGCAGCATTATTGATAAGACTGTGCTCTGGGTCCGGCACTGTGCCCAAGGGCCCAGAGAGAAGCAATCCACAGAAGTGGGCTTTCATGTTCATCTATGTACAAGAACAAAGCGAGGATTAAGTCTGGGCCTTTCATCCAAAAAGCGGGAGGAGTATTTTTATTTTTTATTTTTTTACTTACCCCTTGGGATTGTCGTGGACTCGGCTGGAGCCATTTCAGGAGTGCTATAGCACTGTCGCCTCTGGCAGGGTCTGACGATCCCCCACACTGCTCTTCTTTTCCTGGCAGAGGAGAGTGTGGGAACGTTTCTGCCTCTAATAGGGCTGATAGTTGTCACAACTCTGCAGTACACACAAAAGTTGTTGACTGACAGTATGTTTTCTTTCTTAAGTTATATTCTCTAGCTTTCATGTGTTTGTTCAGAGAGGATACATAGGACAGTGGATAGAGCAGGAAACATGGAAAGAGAGTGTGGAGTGACATGCGGGAAAGAGGCCAAATGTTGGAATCGAACCTGTGCCGCCCACTTGAGGACTATACTCTCTGTAACCAGGGCACACAACTTAACCAGTAGTCAAACCACCTGACCGATGAACAATATGTTAAATGTTTGAATTCATAATGGCTTGAAGTAGTCCTAACATGTTCAACTTTACAGAGTGCAGCTGTCTATACCCATCTGAGAAAACTGCTGTTCTATGCACTGACTTGAAATCAGGTTAATTATTTCCAGCCTTCCTTTTAATTTGAAAGGATGTTTTATTTTGACGGTGGACCAGTCAATCTGTTTGTATTGATGCTGTCATTTCCGGAGGCAAGACTGGGTCCGAGTTGGATTGTAGATATGTTGGGAATCATGTTTCATCCGTCTCAAAGGTTTATAAGTAGATTACCTTTTGTAATTCGTTTTGTTACACCAGTCAATAAGCGTCCAATGCAAATGCGGTTCATTTGTATTTGAATTGATGTCCTGTCCCCATTAACTTATGCCTCTAATGCATTCTGGTACATTAGTAAATAGACCTGCCGGATTAATCATTAGTTCATTGGGATCATTTGCTTTCCTCGTGCTTAATCGAATCTCTGACATTGGTAATAAGGGCAGACTTCACCTGCCTCCCTGGACACTCAAAAACAAGGAAGAGTAATTTCACAAGAATGTTGGAGTCCTTATTTGTTTCAGTTGTGCATTATGATGTCAACAGAATGTCAGAGCAAAAACACATTACTTGTTTTGACTTTCTTTTGATATGTGAGAGTAAAGTTTGCTAGTTTAATTGACATCCAGAATCTTAGCTGTTTTTCATGCACCCTTGCTCTCCGTTATCTCCCTCCCTCACATTGACCCTGATAATTAATGGCTTTTATGTCTTGAGAATAAAACCTCCAAATAGGCTCCTTGCACATTATTTATTTAGTTCTAATTAATTGAAGTATACCTGGATTGAATTCAACAGGGGCAAGTTTGCCGTGTCTCCTTATAAGAAGCCTAATGTCCTATGCATGACCACCTTGTGTCTGCCTTTGGTTTAAAATTAAAAATCAATGATTAAAAGTCTTGCTTATATTTCTGGCTACTTTCAACTCTGCTGATCTTTTAGCTTTTGGCTCACTGGAGATCCACAAGAAGGACATGTACTTGATGCTGTGGACAGAGGTTGCTATAACTTTAGAGGTCCTCATTGTGTTGTGGCTTTGTAACAGTGATGTGTTGTCACCCCTGGATTCAACACTACCTGAGATGATACATGGGTCCCTGCAAGTATACAAGTGCTGTGAACAAGTATGGGCAATATATGTCTAGTCTTGTGCTGAAATGCAGTGATGGACCTCAGTGAGTTGTTATGAATACATTTAGGATGAAACTATTGCAGATTGCACTTTTAAGCACTCTACAATACTGGTAACTGTGATTCATTTTTATGTGAGCTATCTGTTTTATGCATTGAAATACATGCTTAGTGGCTGTTTATGCTGAGGATGTGCCTTGAATAAATAGGACTGGGACCAACTCTGTCAGGGGGACATGACCTGGAATAAAATACCACTCAATAATGTGTTTTCCACAAGTGTTAATGTGTATAACTGTATTAATGTGAGTCAGGCTTCTTTTGGAAGGAAGGTACGTAGGTTCAAAATGCAAACACTTATATGAAGTATATTGTAAAAAAAACTTGCTGCTCTGAGTTGTATAGTAGATTTTCCTTCACAGTCTCTACAGGGTGAGGATTCACTCATCAGCTTGTAAGATGTGTGGATTACAGCAGCAGCCATTATATCCCCTCCGGTCTCCCATTCAAACAAAGGCCCCCATTGTATTTGTTTCTTTAACCCATAACCTAGCCAATCAGCACTTGTGTGATCCTTTTGTTTTCTAGCCATCCCTAAAATACATCCATCTCCTTAATGGATTTTTTTTTTTCCTGGTGGATATCATGGTTCAGAATATACCAACACCGGTCTGTGAGGAACATACATGGAGTCAGGCCACATAGGCCCTTTAAAAAGCAAGATTAATAACCCAGCTCAGATGATCTCATAGTTAAGTGTTTTCTGTTGTATTTACACATCCGCCCCGGCTGTCAGGCTTCTGCTCGTCTCTGAGAAATGGAACCGACACATCCTGGCACTAATGCATCACTGAAAATATTTGAAATGAATAAAGCTCATGCTTTCCAGCAACAGAGAGAGACATTACAAAACACTCCATTTGACATTGACACAATGGCGCCTTTGCTCAATGCAAATACTGTTATTCTCCTCCTGCCCGCCTACAACCCCAGAAGTCCCCCTCCCCCAAACCTTCTTTGATAGAGGAGTCACACAGAGAAAAATATCCTGCACTCAATGCAAACTAATGAGACATATTAATGACATTAGACACTTAATTCAATGCATGTATAATTCATAATAACTGATTGCTCTGGTTTGAAGAAGTACCTTTTGTGAGAAAAATGATCCTATTAAACTAGCTTTAATCCAATCTAAGCTGTCAAAACACCCAGCTCGTATTGCATCTCACACTGTTAATTGTCATAAGCATTTCAGATTGATTATTTATACCTTTGGGAATGAGCTTTCATTCATGACTCCCTCTGTTATAAAACTGATATGTCACCAGAGCACCTTTCTACAAACGATTTTTTATTTTCACGTTACTAAGAGGGATATTAACAAAATCAATTTCTAAGATAAATATTTCCTTACTAAGAAATTAATTTGAAATGTCAACTTCATATTATTTCCTTCTTTGCCTTTGGCCCATACTGTCTCTCAATAGTTATGGCTGTTAATCCTTACCACATAATGTGGGAGCCTATAGTTTGCAACACTGCAAGTAACATGAAACCACTATCTTATATATAAGCATGGACCAGTTTAAATCTTCACTTTTTTCATTGGAAAATATTTGAAATAAGATAGGAGATATTTTCAATGCCTTCTCAACTTTAGTAATACTTCACTTACAACCATTCTAGTCAGGAGGTTTTAAAGATCCACCTCCAAACAAAACCTGTTTTCCTGTTAGCCTCTATGTTCTGCTCACATCATGTTCCTTAACCATTAGAGCTTTAACACACCTAAGCACTCACCAATGAAGAAAAATGCAGGTCTACAACACAATAGCAGTTTAGGAATAGGATATTTGTGCTCAGTACACAAAGAATGAGAGAGTTGATGTAGCATATTGCAGAATGTCCTCCATCGTGTATTTTCAGTTTATTGTATCCATCAAGTTTGTAAAAAGTGAGTATGAGACTAAATGTTGCCATACATATAAAATGTGATGGTGAATGAGGTAATTCAGGATTAAATAAGCCATTTGAGTGGCAATTATTTGTTTATATATGATATACTATAGATGATAAACATTATCATTTATTACTATAGAAACAGAGGAATTAGCCATCGCAAACATCTGTAATAACCACCAAAATCAAAAGCATTAACACTTAATTCCCTGCACTCTAATGTCTTTCACATAAGACAGTTCTGTGAGAGTTTTATTCAAAAACGAATTCAAACAAGCTCAATGTTATAAACTGTGCATGGTTGATTTATTCAAGCTCTCAGTTGTGAATAGATATGGATAATTGGTTCAATTGTAAGTATTCTCTTTATAACCAGAGTAAAAAGAGTTTCAACTGACGCTTTGCTTCTTTCATTGTTATCTTTATGATTGCCCTCCAGTTGCTTCAGCTACTTTTAGAGTTCAAATTGCCCACAGATGTGTTTGTCAGTGTTAACCTTGTGATATATGGCCAACATGTCACAGTGTGTTTCATCCCTTTCTTAACCCCAATCCTATACCGGCCTTGAACTCAAGAAATATTACAGTGCCAATGGCAAAAAGAGCAGCAGGTGGAGCTGAGGTGTATGGAGGGATAGTGCTGGAGCAAAGGTGCATAAGTGGGTGGATTGTTGAACAGCTGAAAAATGTGACCTCTTTTCCATTTTCTTTCAATAATAACACAAGTCAAGTAAACCTTTATTTGACTTCATGGGTAGATGACAGAAAATTGTTTTCTTAATCAGGGTGTCAGGCATGAGAGTGCTGTGGGTGTTCAGCACTCATCAGACTGTATTGTTGTGAAATCACTACTTGGATCCTGACCTCTGATCTATGTTTTATGAACATACAGGAGGGTTGAAAGAAATGATTGGGTGTGTGTCAGAAGAGAAAGTAATAGCTGCTTTCTGTGGACATGAATGCAATTGTAGTCTTAACCCCTACGAGACAGTGGCAATCTCTTGAATGAATACATGATTCAGTGTTTCTCATGCAATTCAAATGCATTTATTGTCTTCGCATGATAAAGATTTAAGAGCAAAGTATTTCCGTCATGAAATCCATGCCAGTGACAGTGATGCTTGTGGCTTCAAAGACTATTAAAGGCTGTGCAAAGCATCGTTGCATAGCATTTTAACCAAGCAGGGGATTTTGATAAATAAGAATTGAATTTAGTTCCAGCTGTGACATGTTGATTGATCAAAAAGCTCATGGCTAAGGCCTCCCTTCCCTCCCGTCTTATTTATTCTTTGTCAAATGGTTTCAGAATCAATACTAGCCTTGTACACAACCTTTTCTGCTGCGGGCACTCATGGAGGGAGGGGAGAAGGGAAAAGAAAAACACCTGCTCTCGTGGTGATTGTTACTAATTTTTCCTGTCAAACATTTGAACACAGAATAATTATTTCTGTGTGGTTTCAGGGCACAACAGATTATTGTACAATCCATTTAGATAACTTTTGAGAGGGGCTGGAAAATGAAACCGCCTCAAACCACACAAGTCAAGCCGGGGAGGTGATCTATCAGACACTGCAGCAAATAACTCAACTTAAAGACGCTATAGACTTGGATGGGAGGATTCCTCATGTTAGAGGAAAGGAAGCAAGTCACTAGTCACAGTTTAGATGAGACATAAGAGACGTTCATATGGGCCAGTCGCATCACTGAGGCTGTGCTGTCTTTGGTTTGTGGTTTGGGCCATGGTTAGAATTTAACCCTGGCCGCTGCTGTATGGGATGTGAGCATTTAGTCGGCTGAACAATCAGCACCCTCGCTAGTTGGGATCAAAATTACTGGTCAGTTAAATGAATCATTAGTATTTTTATAAATATAGGACTGAAATGACATTAAGATATTTGTCCAAACTGTAGCAAAGCCACCCACCACATGCCAACTTCCAGTGCTGCAGTTCCGGCTGATGGCTACTGCTGTAATACTATGCTGCTCTACTACCTGGGTGTAAACAAGCACAGATAACAGATGGCATCTTGTAACATGGCGCTGTTTAGTAGTATTTTGATCTTGAAATAGTAAAGTTGTATGAAGGCTGTGTCTTGTTAACTAGTATTTGACACTCAACCTGAGCAACACATAACCAGCCCAGGCAGAGGGAGGTAAACCTTAAGAAGGACTGAAGGCTGCTGGAGCTAACGTTGGTTTGCACCAGCAGCCAGTGATTCTCAAATGGGGTACGTTTACCCCTAGAGGTACTTTGGAGTACAGCAAGGGGTACGTGACAAATGTCAATAAAAAAAAAAGTTGCCTCACAACAAATTTTAAAAAGAAATCGAATTAAAAACAACTTTATCAACAACATTTAATTTTTATTTAAATGCAACATCAAATAGGGCACTATTTCCAAATTGAGCATATTCATTCATAAAATATATATTTGCAAAACCGCTTGGACCAGACGGCCTCCGTCTGTTGACGTCAATTGTTCAGCTAGCGATCACGTACATTGGTTGTTTTAAATGCTTCTTGTTTGACATAAATAAACCGGTGTGCTCCTTGGGCCATCAAAGGTGCCAGCTGCCTAAATCTTTAATATTCTGAAAAATATTGCACTACAAAAGTATAGAATTTGTTTTTTGATCTTTCATTTCAATGTTATTATGACACTGTAAAACCACATCCATAAATTTATTCATGTTATTTCCCATATTATTTCCTGAAAATGTACTCGGCCATACAAAGGAGTACTTGGCTGAAATTGTTTTTGAAAGGGGGTACACAAGCCACAAAAGTTTGAGTTAGACTGTTTTCTGAGTGTTTTCTTACCTTTAGACTATAGTCAGAGAGCTGAATGTATTATTAGTCAGTCAGTTTGAATCTAAGTTTCTGTTTAAACCACAATGACCATATGACCTGTTGTCTTGATTTGGTTTCACACAGCTCAGTGGGCTCCACGTGCATTGTTGAACTCAAATGTTTTTTTTTTTGCCTAGAAGGCAGTTGGAAAAGAAGCCAGGGTTGAGAGATATATTTGAAGCATATCATGTTTTGTGTGTTCATGTAAGGGTCTCTCTGACATTGACTGGATGAGGTCTGTGTCTTGTTTACACTCTTCTTCTTTTGTTTATTTTACTGTCATCTGTGCTGCCTCAATGCAAAGACAAAGACAAGAACCACTTTAAAGTGAGTTTGCCTCCGCCAGGCATGATAAGTAACTGACCCCCGTGTTTATAAAAAGAATCGGACATTTATGAGCCATTTACAAGACGTTTGAAGCAAGCAGAATGACTCGTCTCAAATGTAATGAGTTTATTGAAATTAAAGAGAAGCAACTCTATGATATGACCATTAACCTGTCTGTGGTTGGCTCTACAGCTGTAATCCAAGCACAGCTTGTACATTTTCCCATTAACTCCCCCATGGCTACGGCTACAGAGAGCTAAGGGAGTGTTTATCAGACAGGGTGACTCTGCCCTCGAGCCAGTCCCTTCACAGAGACACATCATAACATTGTCTGTCAAATGATTTGTGGTGTGCTTGGCGTATAAAGGCTTTTAAAGGCATTTGTGGATCCATTTTTTGAGCTAATGGAAACTTAGAATAGCCCAATAGACCTTCTTCAATGTAATAGTTTGTTCAGGTGTAGTGGAACATTGTTACCCTGACAAACGGATATAAACTGCAGGTTAACAGTTTGAGTCTTTGTGTGACACTTCTGAAGGGATGGTTTCTGGGTCTCCTGGTGTTCAAATGAAAAAAAGAAAACCGGAAGGGGATATAAAACTAGTTACTTGGACAGCTGTGGGACATTTCATTTGCTCTGAAATGTCAATTGTCTGTAACCATTAGAGAGGAAGCTCCAGGAAGTGGCTCTTCGTATGATTCACAATTAGTTGGGATGGAGGGCAGGCTGAGCCAAACCTTGTTCCGCTCTAGTCAGCTCACGTAATTATTATTGTTTTGGAAATCCATTACAGTCCAGATGACTGAGCTGAAGAGTTTGTTTGAAAAAGGCAGAGTTTTGGTAAAGGTTTATGCAGCTGCTTGTTCAAAAACAAGGAGGGGTCTTGGATTTTGGTGAGCAATGAAGTCCAACTTAACAAAAATACACAAAGTATTATAATCCAAACATTATTTTTCATGTGGAAATGCTCAAATAACACACTTTCTATGAGCAAGAATACTGTATGTCTTCTTAAAACCCTTTAAAACCATCAGAACATACTCTCTGATGTTCATCTTGTCCACCTGTTTTCATATTCTTGAAGCAGTCTTGTGATTCAAAAGATGCAACCTATAATAATAATGATAGTCATCCTGTAATAACAGGACTCAATAGCAGCATGGTTATACAGGTCAAGCCAACAAAATACAAAGATATTAGACCTGCAGGGTATGAGGATGTGCTATATGTGATATCACTGTTCTGGATTGAGATACATATATGAATTGCAATTAATATAATTGAATCATCTTATCTTTAACAGTTTCTTTGTCAATCTATGTTTTACACAATGCCTGTGTTTGTTTCTCCTTCATCCAGAATAAAACCCAAAGCATTTTTCCACCACTAAATTTGCACCAGATAATCTGAGGGTAGCATTTTATTAGTTTGAGCTTCATCAGACTGCATGCATCTCCACCCAACAGGTCACATGTTACCATGTGGAGTGAGAGAGCATAGCTTGTTACATTAAACATCTTAAATCTTTTTATTTCTGCAAACAAAAAACAATACAAACTGAACTTGCTAACTGATGTTCAGCAAGGTGAGCAGACTATGCAATGCCACTGCATCAAGACAAAGTCAGGATAAGGCTATCGTAGGTTTTTTCTTAAGGTCTAAATCCAAGAAGAAATTCTTTGTTCAATTAGTAGAGTTGATTATTCATTCGAAAGCCATTGATTATAGTGGATGTGCTGTCAGTATCCTCATTATTCCTTTTGGAGGATAAGAGCACTTTGTCAAGATGCACGATGAGCCGATGATGTGTACCTCTTAGCAGTATGACATCTTCATCCATCATGGAAATTTTGGATCTCTCAATCTTCACACCCTCAACTCTCAATCATAGCTCTTGCAGCCGCTGACAGGCAGTCACTGTTACATGCAGGGGAGCCACAGATGAGCTCTCCATTAATGAAAAAATAACATATCACACAATACAAATGGGTGCGAAGAAGTGAGAGCACTTCAGAAATGCCCAGATAATTAGACTGTCCGGCAGCAGATTGATGGATGCACTATAATTACCTTTGTGTTATTATTTCAGGGCCAGACAAAAGAAAAGCTGGTTTCTCTACTTGAGCTGCACTGATTCATTAATCTCATTAATGTGTGGAATTAATATCATTTTATCAGACATTCCAGAGCTGCTGCTGGTGTGTGTGGCTAGAGCCATGATTCAGAACTGTCAGACGGAGGGGAAGCATCAATCTAATTCAACACACCATCGGCTCATCTGCCTTTCAGTCAAGAGATGGCTGAAAAGTGTACACAACAAATATGAGGTTGCGTTTCCCTTTGTTCAATGTCAGACAGTTGTGAAAGTGTCACTTTACTACTCTTTCCTGCATGGAGAATGTGTTTACGTTGACCAATATCAGTGTCTTCATGATAATTCTGATTTTAAATGCATAATTTTAAGTAACTAATGAAACGGATATGCTGTTATAATAGTGATAAATTAGAAGTAGATCATGTATTTTACAGTGGAGTTTAGGCTGATTGCCACAAAGAAAGCTTAAAGGTTTCTGTTTGCAGACATATTCTAGAGATGTGAATCAAGCTAATATTCACTTTCCTTTATCTTCTTAGTGTTTGGACTTTACCAACCCTTAAGGAAATATTTGATCCTTTAGCCACTAATTCTAATCAATGATCTCTAGCTATTCATCTAAGTTGTTGTACATGTTTCATACGTTTTTTGAGTGCAGCGGCAAAACTGTCAAAAGAAAACATAACATAAAAAGTTTGCATTGAAAGAATAGTTGCTCTAAGTGTCTCACATTTTTGCACAAAGGTTTATAAGTTACTCAACAGAGTCATTTATTTCATGCAGACCCCAAGGAGGACCTCAGGAGTCTGTATGAGTAGTTCTAGGCCATGAAAAAATGTCAGTATTTGACGGCTCTGGAAATGAAGCCTGGTTTAAATGTCTTTTTTAAAATAATTATTTATGAAGTTTTGAGCTTATACAACATATAAACATAAACACACAATACAAACTAACTTAACTTGTAGACAGTGAAGACAGACAATACCCCATATTAACCCCACCCTCCCACCCCTTTGTTTATATGTCTTTAAATAAGAATTATTAAAGTGAAATGTGGCAAAAAAAATGAACCAAAGCTGACATGGAAAAGTGAATGCAAGTTGCAGATTTTGGGGTAGATTATTTGTTCTATTGGAAGATTAACTGTGTAGATGTTACATAGTAAACAGAAAATCAAAACTTGATAAACTCTACATGAAAAAGCAACATCTTCAGCCCCCCTCTATTGTAGCCGTATGATAGAATAGCAACGGAGGCTCTAGACCTCAACAACATCATATCCTATCACCCTGCAGGTGGTTCAGTTTGTCGATGGAAGGAATGGGAATCTTTACACCCAATTTGAGGTGAAGTGACTCAGAGTTTACATGTAGGATATCCCTGACCCCAGCGTAATGACTTCCAGGACTGCAGGTGGTCCTGCTCTTGTGTGTCAGTGATAGGACTCCATAAACAGACTTAATCACATCTTCCAGCAGTCTCTCTCTCTCTTTCTCTCCCTCTTGTCTTTTGGTTTTTGCTTGGCAAGTCATTTTTTTTAATATCTATGTCTTTCCTGAAGACTTTCCACTTTTTTTCCCCATCTGTGGAAAAAGCCACATGAAATTGGGAATAATACTGTTCCTGCTCACGCTAATCTGGTATACCTAAATGTCAATTTCTTGCACTCACATGTCTACAGCAGTGCACGCACACACGCATACACGACTACACGCATACACGTAACACAACACACACAACTACACACACCACACACACACACACACACACACACACCACACACACACACACACTTTTATGGCTTATGTTTTATGGGTTGGGTCTTTTTACATATCTCAGTTTTGGAAACACATATGTATGTAGTACACACGTCTACTTTGTCATATGTGCACCATGTGAGAAGAAGTTTTGCAGGCTGCCGGGGGGGGGTTGCGGTAATCCTGACCCAGTCTTACAGAGGGAAATCATGGTTAAGCATGTGAGCCGTCACAGAAAACAGCTGTTCACGCATCCTTTCTCTTTTAATGGCACTTCCGTGGCATCCCATAGGTCGTCTGGTATTGAAATACAACTGCCACTCCTTTCCAACTACAACGCGGTTTGTATTTAATTGTTTTCAGATCTTTTTTTCCCCTTTCCCTCACCCATTGCAGCTTTTTCCAGGCCTTAATAACAGAGCGGTTTTGTAAGACTAAGTCAGAGTCAAAACTCCATGAACAGAAGGGGCTCTTCCAAGACTGTGTTGATTCCAGCAGGCAGCGTGTTGCCCAAATGGAAGCGGTCTGTGGATCGGAATACAACACTCATTAAGACTGACTGATATGTGGCCTTTAATAGATTAGAGCAAAACATTCTTTGCAAACATGCTTTTTGCTTTTCTCTTGGAACGCAGCCATTCTTGACTGTATAGTCACAAACATGCCAGCTTTTCATAGTGACCACATCAGTCTAATCAACTAAGAAATAATACAATAACAAAGTGTGAAAGCCCTGGAATACTGTTCACAACAATGAATACATTAGTGTGTGCAGGGTTAGGAGTTAAGGAGTTTTTTTCTTGGTGCTATATAAAAAATATAAGTCTACACTGGCAGCTGATACATTTATCCTGGTACAGTGACAAGGTAGAACAGATCACACAACACTTACTTTCAAACTATACTTCACTATAACACTACTACTATAACTATGACCAGACAGGCACAAATCAAATCAGACCCATCTCATGTTCTAAATTCCAGCTCTTCCCCTCTGGAAGACGATACAGGCAACAGGCCATATAGGTTTTCCATGAGTCTCATTTCTTCTTTCTGCAAAAGTGGTGAATGGTAAATATTATATGGTGTGTTTTTTTAGTATATCTTGGCTGGGGTTCCAAGTGTCTGGGCTGATATTATAAGGAGACATGACAGCACTGCAGACCACTGATTGTTCATGGAGGATTGTTGTAAGCTGTTTAGCACTACAGTGGAAATCCTGCACAAACCCAACCACCACTTGTCAGTTTGCAAAAGAAAAAAATCTGAAATGCTGATACACAGCATACTTATTTAATGTTAGGCTAACATTTGAATCTGAGGGGTCCTTGGCTATGTTAGCCAATCAAACAAAGTGATATCACCACATAGATGTAAATGAGAGGAATGGTGGGCCTTGTCCTATCTGCAGAGCGTCTTGAACGAAATTGGAGGTTGTTGATGTAAGAAGGCTGAGCTGTTGAGGCATGCCTGAGAGAGATTATCATTGGTTGGGGATATGTGTGCAGTAGAAACCTCATGAAAACCTCCATCCAGGCCTTAATTTGAGGTCATTAATCATGTGAGGCCATCCTGCAGAGAACAGCTCTGTGTTTCTCTTTGCTGTTGGCTATCACGTAGAGGTCTTCTGTGTGGCTAAGGCCTCACACTAACGTCAAGAACTGGTATATATACAGCCAAGCTTTATTACTAACTGTACTGGGAGTATAAGTGACAGTAAAGAAGTAGTTGTGTTGCTTAAGCAATAGTAGGAACCTCTCTTCCATCTGGTATTGTTGTGTTTATATGTGCAGACTTTTCAGCCTTAATTTAAGTACAGTTTTAACCCACGCACTACATCAAAAACGTTTCACTGGTTTTGAAATACAGACAGTGTTTCTGTCAGGAAAGAAACATGAAAGCATTAGCACTTAAAACCAGCTAATTGATGTAGTGTAAAGTGGTGCGTCTTTTTAAAGTGCATTTCACTTTGTAAAAATGTATCATACACTTAACGATTAAACTTCCGTCTTTTGTCTACAACAAACTCAAACCTATTCCATCTCACCAAGGGAGTTTTAAGTCACTGATATGAATTAGGAGTGGGAGTATATTTGAAAGCTGGAAATCATGACCCCCTTGCAGCAGCTATTGATTGGGGTAGCAGAAAATCCATAGTGGCTGATTTGTGAACCATTACGTTTTGAACCCAAAGCTCATAATGTTCATATTCACAGCTTTACTCTGTGCTGATGAGATGAGGGTGGGATAAAGAGGCGGGGGTTAGGGTGTTAGATGCTCACGGGTTAGAGGCAGGCTGTTTAGAAAATGAGGGAAAAGCGTTGGAGGGATTGACGATCATTAAACAAATCAATTCAACTCTATCTGGAAGATTGCCCACACATGCAATAAAACAACGAGGGAAGTGTGCAGGAGGAACAATTTCTTATTATCATATTTACAAGTCTGGTCTAATTATCTTTAAATTTATTGACCGAATGCAAAGCAGTATAGGCAGGGGTTCTTATCATCCCTCAGCCTCAGTGCTCATTTTATACAGAGAATGAAACGAAGGCAACACTGTCAGCACTCTGTTCATGTTTTAACAACCCTCTTAAATAAAAAAACAATTAATAATATTTCATAAACTAACACATTTCTTACGTGATCATTGCAGCGTTTTAAAATATTAGAAAATTAAGTTTCCCTGTTTAACTTAGACATTATAAAAAAACTGCCTAAGTTTATCCCTTTTCCTCTCACATTGCATATCATGTTTTATTTGCATTCTGTTGCTGTTTACCTGGTTTATATCAAGGTGAGACGTAAAAATTTGTTGAGATCAAGGACTTATCTTTAAAAAACTTCACAAATGTATTTTTTACCTTGCGGTGTTTTCATTTCATTCCACCCACGTAGAATCTGGAGAGTTTGAACAAACAGACCTGTTCATCGTGTACCTCAGCCCCACATTAAGATGCATTTCCTCGCTTCATAACTCCGGCCTTATTCCATCTCGTTCTGGTCAGCCAGAGGTCACTTCACACAGTACCCTCACTGATCCTCTTTACTCTGTTCAAAAACACATCAAACCAAAAATTAAAGATTTGAATGGCAACGGAACAAGCTCCTCATTCTCCTCCATCCTCTCTTTTTTCCACCATCATGTCTCATGCAGGCTGGATGTGACTCACCTTGTCTCAGACTCTCCTAGCCAGGAAAATTGCTGACACAAATTCTTAAGTGAAATGAAATGATGGTGATAATAAGCCATTTCTAAAATTAAGGAGCCATTACACCAGAGGTGTCAAGAAAGTCATGAAGAGACATTAATCACAACCTGAATCACACATTCTCAGGCACACAAATACCATCTCTTAACCGTCACCTGAAAACCACGTGCATGTATAAGCTGTGAAAGCCTCAGGGGGAAACACTAATATGTTTTTTATATACATATTTTGATTTCATCCTCGTACAAGCTACACGCGAAAATTGCCCCTGACTCACAGAACGCCATTGAGACCTGCTGAATGTTGTCCATCTGTCCACAGTAATTGAGGGAGGTGGGGAGGTGGGGGTGTGGGGGATCACTTAACAGACGAGGCATTTACTGCACAGGTACTTTTAGAAACCTGCTGACCTTATTCTGAAGCCATGTATATATTGTTAATGTAAGTACCGCTTTACTGATATCCATTATTCACAGATTAAACTCTGGCTGTTTTTGAAAACGCCTACTATACTAGCAGTACGTACTGATTTGGCCAAAATTCAGTATGTAGTAAGTAGTATGTGAACAAGTGCAAAATCTGCAGTATACCAAAACTCCTCGGATGTCTACTGATACGGGTAAATTTCACAGTATGCATTGGACCCAGTCTGCCTCGCGTACTGTTTCCCACAATGCACAGTGCTCGTTCTGCTTTTTCTTTTCTTTTCTTTTTTGACGGGGGGGGAACTCAAACCACTTCTTAACTTTTTAAATTATAAGTGGATGCTAAAGAAGCAGTTTTGCTATCAGCTTGGACGTTGTTTACTTCCACTCTCCAAAACTGGAAATTCAGTGACATCTGGCTCAGATTACTGCAACACAGATCAACAGAACAGTCACACTACATACTAAATTCAAACGCAGTATTGCCTACTACATTAGTAGGTAGTATGTAGCAGGCCGTTTCAAAACAGCCTCGGTCTGTATGAGCGTTGTTTCAAATTGAATCAAATCTCTCACAAGGCATGTCAGGGGGGGCAGGTATATTTTCTTTATATAAAACTAGTAACAACATATGAAGTTGCACTTGTTTTCCGAATGAGAGCAACATTACAGATGAACTGACTGCCACATAAACATTTAGTATAATACACACCACTCTAGGTTCACTGATACATGAGAAACATCCCTTCAGAATTCTGGAGAAGCAGCCTGATCTGCAGGAAATATTTTCCGACTCCCTTCCTTGATGTGTTGAGTGGCGTCCTAATCAAAATCAATGTGCCCACTTGAGTGGGCCCACAAGGCTTCTGTAGCGGGTTATGTAATCTGATAATATCAATCATAACTGTGTTAGAGGCAATCCATCTGACTTTCACAGGGCTGGGGTCAGTGAGTAGGGGGAAGGGCAGGTGAGGGAGCCTTGGCCTCCTTGCCATCAATTACCACTTATTATGGGGGGTCTTACTCTGCCAGAGAGCTGTGTAGCCCTCCTTCCATAAATAATATTAACAGGAGCAGCCTCATCAATCAATACCAGCACAGTTGTATTGCTCCAGTCTAATGGCGGCTTCCATGGCCTCTCCGCCTCGATCAATGACCATGGCTCCTCCAGACTAACACATAAGGGTAAATCTAGCTCTGTTTGAGCCTGGGGTCTTCATCCTGCCTTCTCCTGCTTCTCCAGTGTTCTTTATTCCCTTGCTCTGTGACTGCCTGTCTCCATGTCGTTTCCCCTCTGTTGAGTACACAACCATCACTGCCATCTGAAGCTACTGCTAACTGCTGCTGCCACTGTGGTCTCTGCCAGGCTCACACAGGCTGGCTTGTTAAAGTAAGACATAGATAGAGGAAGTGTCAGAAAACGTGTCAGAAAGAGTGATTGTGTAGAATAATGAGTCACTTAATGATTCCCCATCCCTCCATCCTTACCTCACTTTTCTGTGTGATTTCCTGCTGTATGAGATGGGGTGCGAGGAAGGGCTTTTCAAACACTGCGTTGAAGCTAACATGGGCAGGATGGTGCTGGATCAGGATGGTGTGAAGTGATATTTCACTTTTTTCTGAAACAGATGTCACAATAAAGCCATGTGATTCTATTTCTTGTCACCACATGCTCCATGAATCAAATTTATGGGCTGTTTCTGTAGCTACAGGCAGGAGGTCGAGATGGGCTATATCAGTTCGCATGGTGGGGTGGTATTAGGGGCATAATTACGGAAGCAAATAATTAGCGAGTGGAGTGCAAAGCAAGATTAATTAGCCTCATCATCTGCCTGTGACCTTAGCTCTTGCGATTCATTCTCTGCTTGACCAGCTCTGCCATAAGCAAATCATTCACCCCAGGACTGAGCGCTCAATGCCCAGCAACGTGTGAGAGAGTAAAAAGCTCGGGCAACCTTTGCCCCAAGACTGTTATTTGGGCGGCTACAGCACATGTGTCATTGTAAGATATGAAAACACTCTTTTGTGTGTGGGCTGCAGCTGAGAGTAACTTTTTCTCAGGAGGGGATACAATAGCTTCCTTTCATAAATTGTCCAATCCCAAATAATGTGTTAACTTGACATTTTGATAGCTTTTTAATGTACAAGTAAAATTAGCTGGGCTTCATTTCTCGTTTCTTCTTTTTCTTTCATTTTTTCACAATCACCAATCAAAGTGAAGTTGCTTTCTGTCCTTCATATCTCCAAAACCCTCGCAGTTCAGGTGGTATAAAAATGTTATGAACATCAGAAGATCGATTTTAATTCAAGTTGAGTGACATAGTTAAAAAGTCAACTCTTCTGAATGAAAAGCCTACTGTTTCAGAGCCTCTGCTTGTGCTGTATTCTTGTGCCCTCACCAGAGAAAATCAGCTTAGTCCAACCTCAGCAGTGACTTCAAATGCTGGCCTTACACTGACCTGCAGACTTCAAAGCTTGATCAAGCCTTCCCAGACATGGAGTTCTTTGGTTCAGGCAATTTGTTAAACAGGAGCAAGGTTTAGTGTGATTTGGGAGTGAAAAGATGTTTCAGTAGTCCTGGCTAACCCGGAGCTCAGCCACTTAGGACCTAAGAAAGCACTGAGGATCCAACACATATAAAAAAGAGAGAAAAATGGACTGTCACTTATAGTGACTGGATCAGAAAACAGGAATTGTTTTGGTGTTGAGGGTATTAAAAAATATCTGCCCATATCATAAGACACGTTTAAGGAACACAGCGGTGAAAGCACAACACAGACCAAGTGACCCTATTAGGAAACTGCTCATTATGTGGTCCATACATTAGCAGTATCATGTTCACAGCATGATGCCAAACGAAGCAACAGAGACTTAAGTTATGATGACAGTTTTTACATTTACATCAACCTGACGGGTTCACTGAGGGATGTGCATACATGTTCATGATCTTGTCTTGAAAATAGTTCTCCCTCTTCAACCACAGATTTTAGTATTTATCCTCTTACATGTCAATCCTCTGAGTTTGAACTGGTTACATGACATTAACATCATCACCTTACCTACTCGCTCTTGGTTAATTTCCCAGAATATTCCCACATATTTTATTTTACATGGCGGGGAACTTCTGGGTGAAGTCAAGATGATATTTTGGCTGTTAGTGTTAACACAAGCAGGCCACCCTGAAATTATCAGGACATTTTCCAGAGTATTGTGCATATGCAATCCTGCTTATGAGAGAGAGTCATTTAAAATTTTGATGAATGGAGTTACTGTTGGGGGTTTTAATTTTAAGACCAATTGCCAGCTGTAGAATAACATCCTCCATTGCTGGAGTCTTGGAAAGATGTGCTTCTGGTTCACAGAATGCTTGAGTCATCTAAAGGCGTTCTCTGTGGAATGCTTCAGTTGACTCACTGAGTCTGGTGTCAGCCAACCAAGTCTTAGACATATCAGACAGGAAGACATTTCTCTAAGTTTTCGTTTGTATTCATAAAGAGTAAAAGTCTAGAAAAAAGTTGCTCTTAGTTTTCAAAGTATGTGAGAAGAATTAGAGTAGATTTTGAGTGATTTGTATAAATGTTTGATTGAAATGCATGCTGGTCTCCATGTTTAAAATCATTCAAAATCTGAACTTTTTGAAATCGTACTTCCTGTAGATTGTGTATTACAGGCAGTTAAAATGCATTCACTCTGATTTCAAGATGTTTAATTTCAATCATTTTCAGTTGGTGGAAGTCCAAACCACTCCCTGATGAGGATGTACAGTTTGACATAAGCACTGTATTTACCTCCAGTAATCGTCACAGTCGGCTGAAACCTGTCAAGTTAAGATGTATGAGCGGGTATATAAAGCGGACATAATTTCATGGTAAAGATGGGAAATGTTATTGCTATTTGATTATTGAACCTTGCAGTGCAAATGCTAAAGTCTTTACTCTGGATTAACGTTCAAGTTGGTCCCAATTATTTATGTGTCCTACAAAACGATGTTTTGAAATCTGTCTCCCCTTTTAAACACTGTAAACAAAGGCTATCAATCATAACCCTTGACAGCTCTAATTGCTACCAGAGATGGTGAGTCTGTTCAATCACTACTGCATTAAGACATCATTCAGTCCCTCCGTATTCTGTGCCAGTCTCCTTAAGCACAAAGTTTCAGGTTTAAGTGTTTAACCATCTCTTACTATTGGTGTAAACTTTCAAGCTTGTGTTATTTTCTGTTTATACAAACTGATTTCCTAATTCTTTTAGCCTTTCATATCATGGGAAACTTTTGTGTCATGTGCAACTTTATGACTAAGTGAAATTGGCAATCCAGAGATTCTTTGTTGTAGTCACTCTTGGTGAATGTGCTTTGGAAACAAACGAGATAAAAATGAGACTACAATCAGCCACAGTTTTTCTTAACCACATGCCCTGCTTTACTCTAATCATATACAATAATCAAAGGCTTTTAACCTAGAAATGATTTATTTTTTGTTTTTGTTTTGTTCTGTTCTGTTTTTTTTGTTTTGTTTTGTTTTGTTTTGTTCCTTTGCTTTGCTTTCCTTTAGTGATAGACTGATATGTTTTTTTTCAAGGCCGATACCGATAGCGATTATTAGTAGTCAAGGAGGCCGATAACTGATATCTTGTGCGGATATTCAAACTCCAACATTTAACTTTGTTTAAATGCCTTTTAGCATTTGTTTATTAAACAGCGTTTCAGATTTGCAACATGTTAAAGGTTTGTTTTTTTTTCTTAAACAATAAACATCTTTGTTTTAAAATTCTAACAAAAAGTGCAGGGAGCTCCCAGGCTCAGCAGCATGTCTTATACAGTTAAATTAAAACTTAAACAAATAAATAGCTCCCTAAAGTTTTCTACAGTAAATAAAGTTTTCCAAAATGTCAATAGAAACTGAAATGTTAATCTTTCACTTATCTTTGTTTTATGGAGATATTTCAGTGTTTTTTAAGTGGGGTTGTATGAGTTTTACATCACTAGTAATTGTTGGGGCCACAACGGATGCTGCTCAGCTCGTCCCTGCAATGAGAAACTGCAGGGAGAAATGGAACACAAGCTAGGCTACGGTTTCTGCAGACAGTCTCATTTCTGCCACGTGATTTAGTGAATTTTGAGCCAAAATAACCCAGTTTTAAATTGATCTCTTATCGGCCGTAGGATTTTTAAAAAGGCCGATGCCGATATGCGTCAAAATGCCAAATATCGGCGCTGATAATCAGCCCGGCCGATAATCGGTCTATCCCTATTTTCCTTTCCTTCCTTTTTTGCATTGTTTTCCTTTGCTTTTCTATTGTATAATTTATTTTCTTGTAAAGTGTCTTAGAGATCCTTTTCTTTTAATACCTCACTTCGCTCCCTCTGCGTGCTTGTTCATTGCTCTTGCTTGAATTGTAGCCAACACATATTTAATGCAAACTGACTTCTATTTACTTGTAAATATTACACAAACAAGATGACATCACACATTCACAAAGTGGATATGATAACTAGTTTATAATACAGCCCCTTTGTCTGTGTTATCTTATTTATTGTATACCAAGTTATAAACCTCACGGCTCGTGTAATCATATAAACAGTAAGTTGATATGGAAGTGATTAGAGTAGAAGAGGAAGCAGAGAAGCTTCTCACTGACTCCTTTCACACTGATGAATGGAGAGGCATGGATTTTATGGAGCCGGGCTGTATTGACCTGTGGCTGACATTCACTTTTTAGTTTCATAACATAATCAGCACTTGACACATGATTATAAACCCAATGCAATTTACTGCATTCTCTGCAAACACATTGATTTTTTTGAACAGCTCCCAGAACCAATTACATTAATATTGCCGCATAATTAGTTTACACATTACTAAATTACTGACAGATTAAAGTGAAATAGCACAGTTCATACCCTGCCCACATAACTGCCAGAGAGGAAATTAATATGGATTCAAAAGGTCCTCAGAGGCCTGAGCAGTAAAAGGGGAAAAAAAGCAACAATCTATAAGGCATGCTTGCATAAGGATATCCTCACTGCAGGCTTGCCAGGTGTTGGTTTCACCGAGGCGCTCAGGCCCAGGCAATTAATATGGTCTTTAGTTGGATTTGCATATGAATATCGATAGGGTCTGCTCCTATGGGGTGGTTTAGAGTTCTTTTAGTTTGGAGAGTGTGTGCAAAACTACTTAGGCAGCCTGTGCTTATAGCTTCAATATCAGAGAGAGCCTCAGTTATAAAGTTTATTCTACTGTTTGTATCACATGCATTGTTTATTTACAGTATGAGTGTTGTGTGGCCTATTGTAGACTTAACCAGACTACTGCTTCTCTTGATACAAACTTTGAAGGCAGCAGACTTCTTGGTAGAAACCACTACCCATGTAAATCCATCTGTCTGTCTTTATTGCTCCTCACTTTCAGTCTGGAGAACGTTGGTGGCTGCCAGATGAGCTGCTATGGCACACTAACTTTTCAGCAGAAATGTATTGCTCTGACCTTTGATGTCCACATTGATCCGATGCACTGAGTGGCCATTTCCCCAGAAACAAACATATTTAATTGGTATTGGGATCCAATGGTGCTCTCTCAATGTCTTGGGGATGCTTTACAGCAATATAAATCAATTCACACTTATAGACACAATATGGATGCATTAGTGCTGACTGGTCATTTGAGGATGGCTGAGAGCTAAGAATTCAATAGACCTTGATCAGGCACAACCAATCTATCTTCATCAATCCTCAACTTCCTGTTGTGCACCAAAGCTTAGGATGCTATCATATTGAATTTTACTCTGAGTATTTTAATAGTGCAATATTTTTGCAGTGTTATGGGCATTACTTTAATGTTCCCATGAAATAGCAGGTGGTTGTTAACAGGTGCTCTTCTAACAAATGTCAAAGGATTGAGTTACTTGTAGTAAAACATGGACTGTAAACTAAGGCTGGAAAACTGTGTGCCCTTATTCCTCATACATACATACATACCTGCACTTATTGTGATGAATATTAGATCATTAGATTGGAGCGTTGTTGTTTTATGTACTTTACTCTGCCCTTCATGATTGTAAGATTGTATATTACACAGGCATGGCATCAGCCAGAGTTTACATGCGTCAATGCCTCTGATGGTTTTCCCTATTTACAGCCTCATAAATGACCTCTCTAAATGACGCAGTAAGTAAGCAACAGATCTTAGCAAAATCTCCGAGGAGAAGCCATTTAGTTACTCGTTGGATGTTACTGCAGGAATAAAAATACATTGATACATCTCCCAAGCTTTGAATAATACATTACATAATTCCCCCACTTTCCTCTCAAAGATATTGATTCTTCTCATTTTCCCAACATCTCCTGAGCCCTCTGGTCTTGTTGGTTTTCATATCCGTCTTTGAAGTTAGCTGAATAGACCCGCGGTAAAGATCTTAATTCTCCTTGAACTTCTTTGGCTGTGGTGTATGAGATGTGGGTTTACTGAGGAGGACTACACCAGAATCTCTTCATCGTCTCTCACTGCTGTGGGACTTAACGCCCCTAGTATAACAAATGTCTCCGTAGATTGACCACATCAGGAATATAACAGGAAGATCACTGACTTATAAAAAACGTACACCGTGCATTATCTCACGAAGTCTGCAGCTGAGGGAGAGTTAGAGTTATGGCAGAGGCTCAAATGAGAGTCTAGATGAGAACAGATCAAATGCCCAAAGATGGATCTAGTTTTATCAAAGAAAGATTTCTTCTATCTTGTTTGAGGCTTTGTCTTCACGCCTGTAACATGGGTGCTCTCTCTTTGTTTCACATTCTGTCATTCTGTCTTTTCATAATCATCTGAATAAAGGTTATTAGTAAGCATATACACTTTTATGTTATTACACATCATGCACAATAAGTTAACGGAGAGAGTTACTGAATTACATAAAAAAGTTTATTTTATTGTAATGCTCTTGATAAAAGTAATACTTTTATTAAAACTTGAATCCTCTATCCAGTAACAATTGTTGAATCGGCCCGAGCAGAGGAGATCATGCTACAGTTGTTACCTGTCCACCATACAGCCCTACTGTTTACTCAGCTGTAGGGCCTCTGCCTCCAGTGGAAGGGCAAAAGCAACAGGTCACTAAATATTTCATTTCCCAAGTAAAACATGCTTCCCCTCGTCAGCTGCAAAAAAGCAGATCACAGTGATGAATGTGCAATCAGGCTGATTAAGTCCTTATTAGTTGTCCACGAGATCCACTGAAGGAAATGAGGGCAGGACGTAGAAACGGTTGTTTATATGTCCCGTGCTCAGAGTTGAATGTGATTTGAGGAAGAGGCCTCTGTGAACTTTTACCTCTGAAGTTGAATTATGATTCTGACATGCGGGGCTTGTCCCCACTGTCCTGGGTCATCCGTATTCAGTCATGGTAGATTGTTTTTATCAAGAGCACCAAACAGCACCATGACTACAGAGGCTGAACAATGAGTTACTCTGGCGGGTACTGAAACTGGAACACTCACGGTGGACCCATCTGTCTGCAAACTTCTCTCAAAACTTCCATTCCTTTTTTATTTAGACCACAGATCTACCAGCAGATGTGCTGCAGTCTCTGTTGCACTGCTTGTGATAGGACAGTACTACGCAACTATGCTCTCCCGACTCCCACAGACATGCACCTGCACACTTTTAAAAGCTAAAAAAAAAAGTAAGTCCGGCTTTGGGTCTGAGCTGAGCCCAAATGTTTGTTGAAATAAGTGGAGATTTCCTGGTTTTCTTTGTGCTAGCAGGAAGGAAAAGGAAAGAAGCAAAGTTTCTCATAGGATGAGCTCCAGGAGCTCTGCAATACCCTTACTGGTGCTCTTGTCTTTTTTTCCCCTGGCTCTGAGCAGGAACAGACAATGTTTTCCATCCTCAGTTGCCTCTGACAGTTGCAGAGAGGTTACTGGTGGGCTCAGTGTTAGAGGACTTTACTGTTGTGGAACATGGTTGGTAGGATGGCTGGGCCCAATATCACAATGGATGTTGGGAGGCATTTTGGACGTAAGTAAGAGGAGCATTAACATCTTTGTTTGTTGGAAGACTGAGGGGAGACAGCGAGGGAGAGCACACTAGATTTCAGTGTAAAGAGGTTAATAATTAAACTCATGAGCATCTGCCAGGGCCTTGTTGTTTCTAATTACAGGAATAAGCTCAGTAGATATGACAGCTACATTATATAAAATAATTATTTCAATATTTCACTCTTTTAAAAACTCTTTTGTGATTCCTTTTTTAATTTTAAATAATAGTATTAGTTCAACATTCTTTTTAGACACACTGTGACTTGTCAAATTGATAACATTTGCTTTTCACACCATTAGGATTAGGTGTAGGCTGACCTGGAGAGAAGAGGTGTGTATGTGTGGGTGTGTGTGTCCGTGTATGTGTGTGTGTGTGTGTGTGTGTGAACTATGTGTTGTGTGGTGGTGGTGGGGGGGGGGGGGGGGGGGGGGGGGGGATGGTGCTGTGGGGACCGTAGCGTGTAAGCTATTGAAAGAAGGAATGTGAGAGAGCATTATTGCCCACACTTCATGGAATGGAAAAGGGGTTAAGAAATGACAGCGTACAGTGGTGGTAGGGCCTCAGCGCAGCCTGGAGGAAATGGAATGAGAAAGTGCAGTCAGGCAGACCACTCATTCACCATGACAATGGGAGAGGCCTCGGCAAGGGGATACCTGACCCACACGGGGGACTGCGCCGCACCTGCCTGGCTTCCATGTGCACCAAAGTGCAAATAACCTCGCCACTTGTAGCAGCACACTTCCACTGATTACCGAATTACTATTTGTAACCTATGAAAATAAAAACATAGAACATTTTATAGTACATCTTATAATATGTCTGCTCTACTTCACTCTTAATCCAAACCTTTTATTATTTGTAGTACTAAACTAAATTCTAAGAAAAAGCAAACATGGCAGGAAGAAGTGCATGAAAGCATTAAAGACATGCAGTTTTATTCAAATGTACTGTCCACATTATTATAAATGAGCCTCTGCCAAAGCTTTATTTCATTACTGGTTTTCATTAAAACAAAGGACGATTCAGTTTAAAACTGTAGGAAATTATCACAATAAAGCCGTTATTAGACCTTTATTTTACCAGGTAAAAATGTTTGAGAACCAGTTCTCATTTACAAACATGACCTGACCAAGAGGCGCCAACAATAACACATACACACACAGACATATAAACACAAAATAGAACAAAAATGGACAAGTAACAAGCAATGCTGCAGAGCTGCAGAGCTCACTGTTGTAATCATTCATTCAAAATGAACCCAAATAATCACAGGAAAACAACTTTTGAGCCTGCAGAACTTTTTAAACATCACATTTGATGCATTTGAGATTACAGCTGTGTGTCTGTTACAAAAAGTGTTTTCACATTACCTCAAAATTGAGCAAATTCCAAAAACAATCTAAATATCCAAAAGTTTCAGAGCACTCCTCTAACAGATATCAACATTTACCGTTAATAATATTTAGCTTTTATTCTTGTAATTCTAGTTGTTTTAGCTCCAGAAATGTACCTTTGTAGAGTTTGATGTTCAGGTACATAATCATTGCAACATTCACAAAGAGCTGCTGAACATTTAAACAGGAGGTCACAAGCAGCATGTCATGAGGTTTCTATCTAAATTAGGTCATATATCAAATTCCAGTAGCATATTAAATCTTTGAGGACAGTTCAGAACTGGAGGGGTTCTGCTGTGATACAGAGGCGTTCATTGGTGGCAGAAATGCAGTCTTCTGTTCACATATGGTGACACGTGGCTCAGAAAGTATGCTCTTCCTCTGAGCTGTCAGTGTTCCTCGAGTGTCCAGGAAGGATTACGGACCTTCTCTCCTGCAGGCAGATATGTTGTGGTCACTCAAACACAGTCCGGTCTGTGGAGACAGGGAGCAGCATGCTATGAGAATACTCTATCTCTTCTCCCATTCAGTGTTTAGAATAGGACGTGGAATGACCACAGAAAGAGTGAGCACACTCCTCTGGTTTAGTGTCACTTTGTCAGATTTGCTGGTACTCTACCTTTAAAAAAAAAAGAGGGATGACATTAGTATCACTACTTTACATTGTCACGATCTACTTTCACACAGTATGTTACACGTTTGATACTTATGAAAAAGGTAAAGAACAACAACATGAGAAGTGTAGGAGCATTTCTCCTTCAAGTGCATTATTTTCCCTTTCAAACAAGACACTATCACATTTTACAATTTACATAAGTTAACCCCCCCTAAGAGGAATAACGCTTTGGTGTTGTTTGTCAACTGCAGTCTAATAACAGGCTGAGATCTCATCAGCACTGATCACACAGAGTGATGCTTAAACTGCTGACCCCAACTTGGGACTTTGCTGGAGATGATTCTAATATTAAGTTTGTCTGAATTTTCAGCAGCTTGGCCTGAATAAAAGATAAAAAGAAACAAATTAATTTGACATGATGAAATTAAGTCCAAAGCTTAAGATATTAATTATCTCAGTGAAGTTGTTTCTGTCTCTATTTGCTGCTGCTGACAAACAGGATGACAGAACATGTCAGAAAACTTAGAGCTCATCATTTACAGTAAATACTGCTCCTACTTAAGCTTTTCTTACCCATCCTTCAGTTTTGAAACAATGCTTACCTTTAGCATAGCATCATGGCCACAATAATAGCATTTTTTTCATTCTCCTATTGGTCTGTGTGCTTTTTTCATTTATTTTATTTATATATTTATTTATTTTATTTATTTTTTGCTCTGTTTGCATCATACTGAAAGAGGTCTTCTAATACCCAAGGAGTATGATGACTGCCAGCACAAGGCTTATCAGTAGATAGCAGTAGAGGTTCTCCTGTGTGTGTGGAGTGTGTATCACCTCCTCATGTATGAGTGGTTGCTCACAGCCCTCAGAAACATGCAGCACACACACATTGGGTTGGTATTAAACTTTATCAAAGGCCTGAAACAGTCGTTGCTGCTCGTCACTATTCCTGAGTGGTAAGAACTATTAACTGACTTTCAGTTGTAAATGTCCTGATCGTCCACTGTTCCCACTGTGCAGTAAGTCTCTGTATTTCCCACCATGCTTGCTAGTCAGTGTGTTTTTTGATTCCTGCACAGAGCATCTGGGTTAATCTCATATTAGTCAAGAAGGATCATTCTCACAAACAGTCTTAGACTTCTTTCACAGAACTATGCTCTAAATTAAAAGCATGGCACCAGTGGATTACTGTGTATCGTATGGTAAACATAAAGTTGATAGAAAAATTAAGACAAATATTTTCTCAAAGATCATTAAAAAAATCTCAAAAGCTGGAAATATTGTGAAGACCTGAACTTGAGCTTGTATAATTCCTAGAATCCAGAGTGAATAAGCGCATGAATAAAACTCAATTAACCACCACGATAGCTAATATATTTTTAGTCATAAAGTTTGTATAATTAATTAGAAATCTAATTAGAAATTCCCATGAGCCAGTTTATGCTGATTAAGCTAATGTTTGAATTTTACAGCGCTCACTTTGTGTTCTCAAAGTTGCCCATCAATGGACCTGTGTATGACATTTCTCTGTGTACTCACACTGTACTCTATATATTAATGCTATTTAGTGTGTCCTGTGGTTTGCATTATTCAGTTGCACATTCCTGGCCTCTACACACACTCGCGCTCTCACAGTTACTGTTTTATTTCCTCACTGAAATCTATTTATTTGTGCAGGAGCAGTGGATGGCAGGGACATCTGTTGCACTAATCCCCACCAGATTAAACAATATGTTTTGAATTAAGATTTGAACTCGGAATAAGCCTTATCGTATTTATAAATCATAGTGAGTTAAATATGCTTTGTAAGTAGATTAGGTCATGTGGAGTCCCCCCCCTCCCCTCTCCTCTCCATGGGCACAGACTCTCAGCAATGAGGCTGAGAGATGTAATCCAGATTCATAATCCAATGATTCCTACAAGCTGTTTTGTGTTGTTAAATACTGGGTATTTGTGTTGATTTAATATCTTTCTAATCTCCTCTAAACTGCCAGTTGCTGTCTGGTACGTGGCCATCTTGTTTATTGCTTGCTTTGTACTCTACCTCACTTAACTGTAGACTGAGGATAAGGATCATACGAGCCCAGTGGATCTTATCAAACCATTGAAATGTTCACTGATATGGGAAGTTGGATTGTAATGATTTTACTGTAGTATTTTATTCATTCATCTAATTTTTCATTTTAATTATTTTCCTTTATTGTCTACTGTTGTTGAGTTATCCTGTAGTTATATGACAGCCTCTCACCTTCTTCCAGATAAACTTAAATAATCATGTTTTTTTGTTTGTTTTTTACATAATTCAGGCTGTATTTTAATATTTACTGTTTTCTTGTGGCCGCCATCTTTGAGGGCAGTGTCTTGGAGGAACAGCATCATTTCACAACGACAAACTTTCTACACTGTGAAATTACTTTTTCTGTGACATCATGATTCAATCCATACAATTACTGCATTTTAATCTGAATCATTTGTAGAAAATGCTTATTTTTTGTGATGAAATCATGCTGAGTTACTCAACTATGCTGAATATAATTTTCATAAAAAGGTCCTAGTTTCTCAACTTTATCATTTTTAAAAAATCATTTAAAAGTGGGACAAACTGTTTTTCTTCTTAATATCTCCATATTTTTGCATTTGCTATGTTAATGTATTATTACATCTTCTTTAATTACCAGAACACAGATATTTACTCCCACTCTAATAAGGTAGTGAGTGTGTTTTAGTGTGTGTCCTGTGCAGGTATGTGTGTGTGTGTGTTCCTGTGTATGCGTGTGAATGTTTTGGTGGCAGCAGCAAAGCTTAGTAAAAGGTTTAATGCAGCTTTTTGTATTCAGTCCAGTTCAACAGGTGGTTCTGAGTATTGTATCCTAATAGGTGTTTACCGTCATTTCTAATTTGCAATAATTGAGTCGTCATAAAGCTTAGTCAGATTTTTATCCTTGCTATTTTTATTTAGCTTTATAGTAAGTGGATTCTGGTCTGAGCAGACTTCTGCAGTTCTCTGACTTGCATGTCTAATATTATTAGTTGCTATGAGTTTAGCCTTTGCAAATCTGTTAATGCATAAGACCATAAGAGCTTCTTATGCTCAAAGCCTGGTCAGAGTGAAGACACATCAGATTAATATTTGATCATGCAGAAGGGCCCTTAATCAGATTTGCTCATTCCCTTAGCTGAGTGCTCTGCTGCAATTATCATAATTGTAGCACTAAACATGCTTGTCTTTACGGCTGGCGGGTGGACGTGAGCGTGTGTGGTGAGAGGGGGATTCCAACACCAAACCCAATTAATGCAGGATGGATGGCTGGGCCGGCTGAGGGAGAGGAGGAATATAGGGAAGAGGAAGGGGAGGGCACTATGCAATGATGCTCGTCCAACCGTGGGCACAGACATACGCCAGGGTTATAGGAACGCACGACACCAGCCACCTGGAGCTCCTCAGGATTGGCTCTCCTGGTGCTGTGGAATCCCCCCTCCAAAGCCAGGCCGCCAGTTTGGGCTACTCGTAAGGGCACCAAAGCTACAACAGGACAATGTCGAGTTCCACCTACAAGTGATTCATAGATACTCTGGGCTTGTTAGCACCAGGTTCTCTTTAGCTGATCTTACTCTCTCCTCCTCTGCCTCTAACAATCTCTGAACTGAAGATGATAATCATTTTCCAAAATACTTCTAGAAAGAAGTTACATTTTCAGATACACAGCAATCTTATTTTAATTCTTAGCCTTTTAAATTCAGTGGCTAAGTTTATTTCTCTCTATGATTTGTATTTAGAAGGTCAGAATGTGCTTAATCCTTTTTAAAATCAAATAATCACAAAAATAAAAACCAATGTGAACAAAGTGGATTTCAGTTTGCTGAAGAAAAAGGCGTTTGTGGACTATTCAGTGACTACATTGTTTGTACGTAAAGACAAGTCTAAGAGTATTTTAAGAAGAACTTTGTCAGTGTTTCACCTTCTGAAATCATTTATTTCAGCAAACTTTGCCAAGCCTTTCAAAAAAACTAAATTCTTTCTTGCTCGTTGTGAGTTAACTTAACCCTCGAGTCACACACACATGTAAGTATGTTTAACAGTTCTGACTCTGTGTGGATACACAAATCACACATATGGGATGTTTTACTTTTATACTTCACCCTTACAGTCAGACTAACACCTGAAGAAAGGTCTCAAATAAATTTTCCTGAATAAAAACACTTCTATGTTGGGATTTCTCAGTGAGATAAAAAAAAGATAAAAAGGAAAACATTAAACTGTAAATGATTGCACAAAAAACACTTGAAAACACTTTTTCTGTTTTTGAAAAATGTAATTCGAATTTTACAAATTATGACTAAGCTGAACAGACTTTGCATTTTTTTAATATTTAAAATATTAATTTTAAATTGAACCCCTTTAAAACATAAGACACTTTATCAAATCCGGATTGGTACACTCCAGTTTAAATATAAAATATATACATATATCAGCTTAGAGACAATAATTGTTCAACTGGTATTGACAAATTGTTTAAAAAAGATGTACAATGTGACAGGATTTAATTGTTTATACGACTCTTGAGTGTAAGAAGACAAACATTTGGCACATTTTCTTTCTAAGTTTCTCACTGTTCTAAAACATTTTGGGCACAAAGAACTTAAATCCTGTTAATCTTTCAAAAAAAGAAAATCTTCTCTCTGTCTTTTTGAATGTTCTCGGATGAATATGCTTTTTTTCACACCAGTTTGTCATAAACATGTCTATTAAATAAATGAGCCCGTGGACCAGGATTGTCTGTATGAAAGTCATCCATCCTGCTGGAGGCATGGCACTGCGCAAAGAAACACAAGGAGAGATGCTTCCCCATTAATCTACGCTGACTGGCTGGAAATTGCATCTTTGTAATGAGTATTAGGTGTGCATCTACATGAATTAAAGCTGAATGAGCCTCTGATTGATCACCTCCTCCCAAATGATGCTCCTTCCGTGATCATTATTGTTTAAAAGTGACTAAATCATATCGGGATGATTAAAAGTCTTCGGTTCTGAGGGGAGAGAAGATAAAGTACAGACACAGTGTCTGAGAAATTGAGCTTCTATAACCAAATTCTGTTTATATGCTTGGGGATGTGCTAAAAGATGAGTCCAATCAATTGTATTCCCAAATACCACAGAGGTATAGGAGCTTAACATGAATTTAACTTGGAGGAGCTTTCTGACAATTGTGAAGCACACAAAACACCTCGTACAAGTGAAATGAACTGGAAACCAGTACTGCTTTCTCTACTTTCAGTATCTCATGCTCTGATTCAAGGGTATTCAAAATAAATTTTAATTAGTTTATTATTTCCCACTGTTTGTTCTCTGTTGGACGGTTTGTTTCAGCAGCAGTTTGCTCTGCTTTCTCCACTTCTGCCACAATAAAATCTGTATAAACAACACTCAACTTGTTGGAAAGAAAACAAGTCCTGCATCCGTGCATGCAAGTGATATACATTTCACAGCTCCACACTTGCCTCAGACACCACACTTTCAGCTATGAAGGGATGAAGTAATTTTTTTGGAAGAACCTGACCACATGAAAGGTCTGTGAGGGTAAATAGAGTGCACAGGCAATGTTTGAAGTCAGGGCCAAAACGTCCAGGTGCTTTTACGGGCATTGTGGCATTTATGTGGTCTAAACTATATGTCTGGAGTCGCCTGCACAAAAGTGCTAGACATCCCTGCCAGGTATTTGCTTACTTCATAAAGTACCATCAACTGTAGGCAGCTGATCCGCTGCAGTTCGAGTCTGTGCCATAAAATTGTGATTGTTTGGATTCCCACTTGACTAAAGTATTTTAACAAAAAAGAGCTCACACAGGGAACAACCGGACAGACCACAGTGCAAGTTAAACCGTTCACACGCAGCCATTTTGCAGCTCCACATTGGAAAACTTTTAATTGTAAGGGATTATCACGGAACCTGTTATTGTTTCAGGCGATGAATTGTAAGTGTGATTTTCCCGGGAGCAGTTTGGCACACGTGGGAAAAATAACAGCTTGTTTGGAAAAGGATGCAGCCTCAGAGAAAGAGCAGACTTCGTCACCCTGTATCTCGACATATTTACTGTACCTGGACACACTAATGTTCCTCTGTAATGTCTTTCTGGTAATTATACTGCCAAGCACCCTGTTGAGGTAATTATACTAAAAACACCCTCATTAGCAGCATCAAGATGTAAACCCCCAGAAGCCTTGCTATCTTTCCCCCCGTGCACCCATGAAGGGCGAGTTATTTGGCCAACTCCACTTCCTACTTAACTTTGTGCTCGTTGCAGTACATAACAGAGTCATATCGCATTATATTGCTACATTCAATTTGTGGCATGATACTAAAATTAGCAATTTTCAAGTAATTCGTTTTTTCTTCACCACACAAAACTAATATTGTCTAACAGCCTGAACTGGTATAACACTTGTAGAAGACATGTTTCTCTCAAGCTTGTTAGCTTGTGTTACAATTGTTTTAAATCAAAATGCTAACAGGCTGTTTATCAATTATAGTTTTAACACAGGCATGCACAACTCATTGGACATACTTATTTTCATAGGCAAACTGGCTGTGGAAGGAAGAAAAGGTCAAATGAAAAATACAACTTTTCATTGCATCTTAGAAAGCCTACATAAAAACTGTGTGGGAGTGTTCCACATATATTGCAGAGTAATTACAGATTTATTTATTTGAATACAGAGAAGGCCTAAATGTGCCAGCACAGCCATTTAGGGGATAAATATTAAGAATGGTAAATAAAAAATGTAGTGCTGAATTTTTTGCTCTGCTCACACAAAAAGGACATACTGCTCACTATAACAAACCAGCACAGGAATTACAACAGTCCTGAGCCCTGCATCGTCTGGCAATTTGCTCTGTTTAAATAATTCAGAGGCTCGCCTTTTTTTATGTCAGCAACTGTGTGTTTTCCAGTGACAAAGCTAGCCTCACCTAATAGTTTCACAGCGTCTGCCGTTTTATGACTGACATAGCAATAAGCAGATTGTCTGGATATTTATGCCATCTGCAGCTAGGAGAGATAATTAAAGTATATAAATTAATCAAGTGCAATTAATTAGAGGCTTTATGTTCACAGCAGTACATCTTTGCATGTATAATTTATATTTATTGATTTGTTTGGTTTCATTAGCCTATAAGATAACAGTGCAAATGCATTAGAGGGGAAAATGCACAATTAGCATGCAGTAAGGGCTGCTGGTAATTGATAGATCAGCGAGCACTCCCTGCAGATATAAAGCTGTGTAAACTGTCATAAGCAGTTACAATCGATGACTGATATTTCGCGCCATATCTCTCGCTTGATTAATGATGTTTTTGAAAGCAGCCCCCCACTTAATGGGACCCTGATAGGCATGCTGAATTTACTGTTTAATCAGGGGATAGAATTTATTGTGGTCCAGAACCTGTGTCGTCGCTGGTGGAAATGTATGATTGGTCTCTGTAAGTGCTATGCTGATGTTATTTGCTCCCGTCAGCAGCCAATATGGCTGAGCATTAAGAGCTTTGTGCTTCCCAGTTGATTTTTCATTGACTGTGCTGCCATCGTTCATCACTGGCTGCTTCTCTCCGATCTGCAGAGCTGAGAGGAAAGCAAGCTGGGGAGTCAATAGTGGCCGATGTGTTTGCAGCATTCCAGCGTTTCCTGCAGAGTTAACGGTGTGTAAAGTGCTTTCTGAATAAAAACTACAAGCTTAATTTCTTCAATTTGTGGAATCACACTGAGAAAGTTAATTCTGTGGCATTTAGTGTGATTAACATATTTCCTTGCATACCCTGCTGCCTTTAACATACATGTAGTTACATTGCTCAGAGGAGTAATGGCATATTGATAATGTGGCTCTACAAAGAGAGCTGCATCTGCAAGTCTTCAAACTTTTAGCATACTTTTCATATTCCTCTGTTGTACTTTTCCTTCCCGCTAACCTTGTAATGGAAACTGGAGTCATGTGAATTGGTAGCTCCTGTTTGCTGCGGCTGACATATTTTGAAGATGTTGTCAGTGTGTGTTGCGTCACTGATAATTCATGTGGCTGTAGCAATATAATTACCCTAAATAGGATGTGGGTTTTATGGGCACCACATGTTGCTGTTTGGGAGCAGCTTCTGTGTGTTTAGACTCTTGTTGAGGTCGACAACTTTCTCTGGTAACGCTTCTAATCCGGCCTCAGATGTGATGTTCGCTCTACATGCAGTGTTCCCAAGAGATGAGAGGCACAGGTGTGTGGTTTAGTTGTGTAAAGTTAACCAGACGTCAGTACACAGTGCTGTATACAGTATGTCACAATGTGAAGTTCAGGAGATTGGTTCTGCAGCTGGGTGCCAGACTTGCATACATTTTTTTCCCTGCGTCTGAGGCGATTTCCTCTCCTTATGTCATTGTAAATGCTTACAGAGACACCGCCCCCTCTTTAAGGTTGCAGATATGTGATGTGGAAGAGGAAGGAGCCATTTGCCTTCTGGTGATGTGCTTAAAATTGGGATCTTACTTTACACCTGCTGGTATATACTTTAATTTCCCATCCTCGGGGCAGCTTCCAAGATGTTGAGTTAAAGACAGGCTTTGAGCAAATCCACAGAATGTTTACTGCCTGTACCTGTCTTTTCTGTAGGTCTTTTTTCCGTACACCAAGGTTAAACATTGATGACAGATCATGTTGTGCTGCTGCCCTCTAAAGCAAGTGGTGAGAAAATGTCTATATTTGGAATATGAGGATGGTCTGTGAGTGTGAATAATGCAAAAGAAAGTCTGCTGCCCCTGAAGAAACAGTAACAGAAACCCTTTGACCTTTCTCTCCTCCTTGTTGCTCGTGTCTGTACCCAGAGCTAACAGCTGGAGATGTTTGGGGCTTGCTTTTCTCTGGTCTTGCCGCAGGAGCTGGTAGGGCAGTAGGTTTCCTGATAGCCCGGCCATATTGACCCTGCTGGACCTTCGTGGCCTTTAAACTCACAACAGGCTATCGGATTTCCTCCCAAAACATCCCCAGAGAGCGAGGGCTTCCATTTTTCCTAACTTGTGTATAAGTAAACTGGAGGACCTGACTGGGAGGTCAAATCAATCTCTGCTATTTATTACATAGAAATGTGACACTCTGTCTTAAATGCTCCCGTCCTGAGGGATTTAGCCCGTGTGTCTGCGTTGTGTCTGCAGAGTGTGTGCTGGTGTGTGTGTGCATGCCAGCGAGACGGGGAGCACTGAGTTTTACGACCATTGTGCCAAATTGTCTTTTTCTCCGTCTTGTCTCTTGTAAACAAAGATGGGTTAATATGTCCTTTGAAGACAGTTTTATGTAAAGCTTTTAGACCTGGTGTATGTATCATATTTACTGTAAGTACACTTCAAACACAAGGGCAGGCTAATGCAGTGAGAATGAGTAAGAATCATAGTCATGCACAGGTCAACTCCTGAACACAGAATCTAAATATGATCAGTATCTCCTGCTAGATCAGCACGCTTTGATACTCGCTCGGGTTCTGTCTGTATTAAACTGTTGAGACTGTGCAGGAAAATATGACAGTGACACAGTCATTAGCCCCTAAAGGGAGGATGCAATCCTGTTTCTGTGGGAAGCAGAGCTCTGTTTACTGCGTGACAATGTGATATTGTGCGGCTCATGCTGTCTTAATTGGAAACAGTCTCACCCCACAAAAGGTGCATAAGACCCTTGATTTTGTGAGGCAATCTCACCCCTCCTCTTTCCCACCCCTATCACCCCCTCTCCTACTTCTCCTCCTCCTTCTTCTTCTCCTTCTTCCCTCTGAAGAGCAGCAAACCCCAGAAGCATTTCCTTAATCCTCCGGAAGATCATGCTCTCCCACTAAATATGGTACCTGTGGACAAACAATGGATTTTTCCATAATAATAAGTTGAAGATTTCATTATGAGTGGCTAATGGATGGATAGGTCCAGGCCTGAGCAGATACACGGAGAAGCCTCCTTTTGATCAGCAGCATATGGGTTAATCCATGGTAAGAAATAATGGCGGTTTAGAGGAGGAGGGGGGAGTAGTATTGAGCTGGGCTGAATTTACAGCCGAGAGGGCTCAGTAAAAGGATGATTTTTAGAGCCTCTCGCTGCGTATTGAAGGGAAGACTGTCTGACAAGTCATCAATGAGCCCCGGCGCTGTACTAAACTAATGAAAGCTGCATTTGATCTTCTCCGAAGAGGTTCAATACCACTCCTGCTATTATTTAAGTCCTCAGCTTCACCCAAACCTGTTTTCAGATCCACAAAATCATTAGATTGCACAGTGAAGTAAACTGTGTTTGTAAGTATTGGGTGAGGAGGAAATATCTAAACTGCTTATAATGTATCCCTGCTGATTGCATCCAATAGACACTTCCTGACTTGTTTAGTTCTTGTCTGCATCTCTCTGCAGGTCTACCTTTTAGTTACCAGTTCATTTCATGAACTGCTGCAGGAGATTAATGTTATTTATATTTTCTTTATAAATATCATAGTTGTGCACAGACCGGCTTGTCATCCACTAAGACTTTCTAGACTGTTTGTTGTTGCTTTGTTTGGTCATCTTGTGTGGTCTGATCATCGAGTCCTTGCAGTGGCTTGAATGTGAAATAGTCTGTGAGGCAGCACGTGATCTTTTATGCAGAGTGACCTTGTCTGTAGTCAAGCATTCTGCCAAAAAAAAACAAAAACAGTTTTAACCAAATACCAAATCCTATCTGCTGCTTGTAGGTTTAACTAAAAACACTCAGTTCTGCTGTTGGCCATATTAGTTTCTCATTGAACAAAGATAAAAATGAAGCCTGATTGTTGAATTTATACTCAAATTTTAAGGGCCACCCCAGCTGCACTCAAGAGGCGAGCAGGATGAAAGATTCGGTCTGAGCCTGTGCCAAGGAACAGGGCATGCGTCATCTGCTAACATCAATGACGGGGCTGCACCGCAAGCAAAACAGCCCATCCTCGCACTTGAACTGCAGTGATTCAAGGTTATGTTAACTGAAACATGTTGAAGTAATAATATAAACACTGTGATAAACCAGCCATTTGCAAGATTTCGGTCATAAATCTGGCCAGAGGGGGCCTGACTGAAATTTGTGATGACATCAAGTGGTTGTTAGTGTAAAAGTCTCCCATTATGCATCTGCTCTGTATCCATCGCCATCCATCCTGCAGCAGCTTTAGCGAGGGTGGCTTTACTGAATATTGTAAATAGATAAATAAATAGGTAATTAATTCTGTAAAATGACAAATAAATGATCCATTCAAGTGCCATTGTTCAAAAAGAAAAGTAGTTTGTTCTGAAAAATACCATTAAAACTTCTTTCCAAGAAATAGTAATTAAAGAGTCATACTCTTGACTTGTCCAGTCAGATAAAATTACTCCAAATGATAAAACAAAGGTAACAGTTTTCACTCTCCAAGGTTCACTTTGACTAACAAGGCTGTTCTCACAACATATGTAAAGACAATAGATTGAATCTAATCAGAAACATTATTTTATTCCAGATACTATATCCATCATGGATGTAATGCGAATTAACTCTTTGAAAGCACATTCTTGGGTGTGAGTCACTGAATCAAGTAGCGTTTGTTATTTTTCTGGCAAGGCCCGAATCATGAAGTGTCATCAAATGGTCTACACTGAGCATTTGCTGAAAGTCCTGTTGGCGTTTGAATGAAGTTACAGTAAAAAGATCCATGGAGAGAGAGAAGGGAAGAGAAGGACAGAGACTGATCAGCCAGTGAGCAGCCCAGTAAAGGCAGGAAAAAGAGGGCAGTAGAGAGAGAGAGAGAGAGAGAGAGAGAGAGAGAGAGAGAGAGAGAGAGAGAGGGAGAGAGAGAGAGAGAGAGAGAGAGGGGGTAATGGAAGAACATAGAGTAAAGAGAGAGAGATGCATGCTAGAAGGGACAGCCCTGCTAATCCTCACATATATGTTCCCCTAATTAATCCTGATTACCACTTTTTAATCGGCCTGCTCAGGCTGCCCTGGAATAAAGTGACACTTCCTAATGAATTAAACCTGCAATTTACAATTGGTGCACTATTTTCCTCTCTGTTGTTTTTTTTTTCTGCCCCCCATATTGGTCCCGTGTGGGAGCCTCGGGTCTGTCAGTGGCGTGTGGTCTCACTCCACACTAGTTAACTGCTAAATGCTCGGGTCACACCTGCGCCCTTTTATGGGGTCTGGCAAATCAGTGGGGTTAGTGTTGTGAAGGCGGTGATCAGTCCAGTCGCCCCTGCAGCTCGACGATATGCAAGACCCACATTTATAATGGAGGGTGGCTTTCATGCATGTGCACATTTTTGGGGGGATTGTATAATTGAAACAGTTCCAATAAAGGTAAATGATGTATACTTTAAACTCAAGATGAACTCCTGTTTGCATTTGAGCTCCTACTGAATGTATAAAGATCTCATGAAAATGCCCCGACTCTCTGCCCGGTCGAGAAAAGCAAAGTGTGATCAACCTCGACCCCTTGTTCAGTCTAGTGTCTAATCCAATGAAATGCGTTTAGGTGCAGAAAAGGTAAACAGATAGATTGCTGACCCCGCCTTTACTTCCAGGTCAGCAGCACCCAGTGACCAAGCGGTTTGAGACCACAACAGTAATGAACTCTGTCCCCCTGCGGTCGGGCCCTCTGCCTCCCTCATTTGAGTGGGTGCATCCCTGGGAGATGGGATCCTGTGAAGCAGTGATTGTTTCCACGATTAGGTGGGAAGAGCAGGGGAGCCATGCTTGTGGATCCCTCCCATGGATTCGCTCCCTCAACAGAGCTGATGCTGAAAACAATAGCCAGCTGTCGCCCGACGGCTGATGTGCCTTTGATCAGCCAAATGAAGGCTGCTGGCATTTCTTATGGAGTGGAGATTGCTTATCGATCTATATCAAAATATTCATGCTAATCCCGGGCCAGCGGAGACTATTTTCAAGCCGGGTTAGCAATCAGAGCTGCCGTCCTGTCTAGAGCGATTCGCTGAGCTGGGAAGTCTAATCAGCTCAGGGTCCTGCAGTCAAATGCACTTTGCTGTTTAAATTTGGACCCCTGACATTGATGGAGGAGTCCAGAGAAAGGTGTTGACAAACCAAATTGTTTGTTCCAGCACTATTTTGCTAGAGATCAAGTCCAGAGTAATGCGCAGTGAATTTGTTCATTACCAGCTTGGGCTGCAGAGGAGAGGACGAGGTTTCAGCTGCTCTCCACTGCAGGAGAACCACTGTTTCAGAGTTGGGGGGGGGTGGATTGACAGGCTTTTGGGGGGGTTGGGAGATGGGTGGTGGTGGTGGTGGTGGTGGTGGTGTGTGTATGCATGTGTCCGTGGTGTGCATGTAGCTGCTTTGGATTGGTTGCAATCTGTATTGTTTGGAGGGGGTTGCAGTTGTGCTGGTGGTTTTAGGGCAGCTCCAGTTTGCTGCAGGGTCAGGTAGGGGAGTGTTGGTGAGTTGTGGACGGGATAGTTTGTGCTGTTTTGCTTTGGAGAACTGCCAGGGGTCATCAGCTGCCTGACTATACATGAATTACAGACTTGTTTTGTCTGCTTTCTTTTGTTTGAATATAATCTTTACTTAAAGCTACACTTTTATGTCAAGTATTCCTTAAACCCTACATTTCTGACACAAAGCAAATACAATAAAAAATACACTTTCATAGATGGACAGATTTTTAGATTGTTTCACTTTTTTTCTAAATCTTTCTAATTATTATTGTTCTTTTTTTTTTGCAATAACAAATACAAAATATCATGTCTGTGCTCAAAAATAGGTATTACATGAATGTGACTTTGACCGGTTTCTGCATGTCTTCCTTGATCACAGATTATGTTTCCTTACTTCCTCTGGAAAAAAAAAGCCCCTCCTCTATCCAGTGACGCAGGCCTTTCTAAATCTGTCTCGATACTTTAATACTGTCATGCAATTATTGTGCAAAGAAATCTGTGAAGAAAAAGCATTGCCAGAGTGGAGAGATTATCCTGCTGGAGGGTTGAAGGGCTAATGTCTTGCCATATGGCCCAGATTGTAATGTGCAGTGTCCTGCTTCGGGGTCAATCATACATCAAGTATTAGTGTCAGGTGGGGATTAATGCTTAATGTTCTCTCACCTCAGACATAGCGAACTGTACTCTACCTGGCTCTGGTTACTGCCCTGACGTGATGTATTTCTCATGCTAGGTAACAGATGCTTCCTTGATGACAGTTTTATGTTGGTTGTGAAAATCAAATGAGCAGAAAAGTACAAAAATAAAGATATAATTTATCATCCTACAAGCAGAAGGTATCAAACATTATTGCTGTTATCTTTTCTAACATGATACGATATTGTAATCAGGGTTTTTGGTACATCGCACTCCTTTTCTTTGTCTTTTGCCACTTTAGCAGCCTATCACCTCTGAAAACCTCTTCCTGCTTTTGTTGCTGTTACTGCAAAAAACAGCGATTAGTGAGATTATTGCTATTGTTGACTGATGCAGTGCCATACATTCTCGCAGAGGGTGATTTACCCCACACTTATGGCGTAATGCTTGGCTTGTTCACACTGCAGCCGAGGATGTTTCTGTGAACATAATCAAGATTTATTTTTCAGTTTCCAGCCTGATATTAGGTTTATATGGATTGTTATAATTCATCCAATATAAGTACGCCAAAAAGAAGCTGTTATTTGATGCGGAGTACAGCATGATATGCATAATCGTATATTATTTGATTATTGCCACTGTTAAAAGCATCTTAGTTTTTCCTCAGGGCATTTCTCTGTCACTTTATAAGGAATGTGTATACAGTATTTGTGTGAGATAATAATTGCTATGGATCTCTCTGTTGCCTTAAATGGCCCAGCGTTCTCAGCCACTCTTTGCCACCTGGTGGAGTGTTAAGCCAAGTCCTGGCCAGGGCATTAACCTAAATGACTATCTAAGTAATTAGCCTCATAATCCCTTTTTGACTGATTAGAATTGATAGATTCTTGCCCATTTGACACGAGAGCCTTTCCATAAGAATCCTCTGAAAACTAAGTGGCAAACACAAATGTCAAGGGGGGGCCCAGACATATTGTGTTGTAATTTTAACTGCAAGAAACATGGTGATGGAGAGGGAGGGTTATGGGGAGGGTGAGACATGGCAAGGTGAGATGTGTGATGTTTTTGTGTGTCTGTGTGCATTTGTGCGAGAGTCACATATGTCAGACGAGCAGGATGTAAGGTGCAGGTGTCACCAGGCTTTGGTGCTGCCTGTCACCTTGTGAATAAACAGCAGTTGTTCGTCGGGGAAGGCGGGACTGATTCATGCGACATCGGCAGAACATGGCAGATGGATGTACTTTTTCATATGTGTAAATAGTCGCAGCTATGCTATTAACATACCTCCGTGCAGATGGCAAACTGTAATAAAGTACAGGCGATAAAACAAGCCTCCTCGTCGATGGCTGACGCCCAGCCGATGTTTGTTCATTTTTACATACAGTGCAATATGTTCTGTAGCACAAGGGCACAATAACTAGTGGGGATATTTAGGAGTGCTTGTTGTTCCTGAATAATAAACCATTTTTAATGTTGCAGTAAAAGCAATTTGATCTGGTTTAGCTTTAAGTTCCAGAAGTTGAAATCTCAATTTTTTCTTCTAACTTTATTTACTTCTTTTGGATCATATTTGATCAAATGAAAGAATTATTCTGAGGAGATTTTCTTCATGTATTTAGCAGAGTTCTGGTTGTGTTTCCTGCATGTGACTAGCCTCTCACAGCACAAAGCAGTTGTAGGAGCTGCAGCAGTGGCAGGAGCTGTTCTGCATTGGATCACTAGTGTTAGCTGCATTGGAGCCTCTCTGACCCGCAGCTGGTTCCCCTCCAACTTGACGCTCCTTTCTGACTCCAGAGACCAGAAGAGGCTGCCCAGAAAGAGAGTGAGAGCGGCGGAGACAGACTGGGGTGGATGGGTGGAAGGAGGTGGAGAAACAGTCAAAGGGGGAGTGTGAGTGAGAGTAAAAAAGGAAAGAAAAAAAAAGTGGGGGTGCATGGCGTCAGCATCCAGATGCATCACAGCCTCTCGCCGCAGAGATGTGTGTGTTTGTGGAGTGCGTGCATGCGTTTGAGGAGCCCAAGGACTTGTCGTCTGTCTGCTGCCGGTCGTGGCAGCCAGCTGTCAGGGGAGCTCAGGGAGAGACAGAGGGGGCCAGGTGAAAGGAGGGCCAGCGGCAGACGAGGACTGGAGCCAGCGCTCGCTCACTCCAAATGAATGGTGACAAGAGCGCGAGAGCCATTGATCCACTGGTCAAAGCACCCCTAAGGCTGCAACCTAATGTGCTGAAAAAAGAAACATCAGCCCCAGTTGGGGCTCAGGGAGGGAGACAACCCTCATCGGATGAAACACACCCTCATCACAACATGAAGGAGATCAATAGACAGAGCTGGTGGAGGTGCTCATTTCATACATTTACATCCATTATGGACAAAATCATCAGAAGCATCAGATGTATCACTGTTGACAAGTTTTTGTAAAATAAGTTGAATTAATAGAGTAAAACGAGCGACTACAAAAAACATAGCTGTTGTAGAAAGCACCTTTAATTACTATAAACAGGACTTTGCTCATGTTTAGGATACATCATTGACCTCAACACTAAAAGTAGTCATTTTTTAACAGAGGGTTCTTATTCCAAGCTTGTGTCATTGTTAGAAATATTGTTGCAGCCAATAGTTAATTATAAGGTAGTAGCTTCATCTTAACACACATGTTTTTAAAATAAATAAATATGTAAAATCTCTTTTTTCCAATAAAGCAGCCACAGTGACAACATTACCTCAGAGAAGTGTTTTCATTAAATGTGTAACATGGATTGTATTATTCTTGTGAGATGCTGAGAAGTATTTTTTTTAATCTCCTTTAAATTCATCAGAGTTTGTCACACATATCTCTGACTTTTAGCTATTTCCTGAGAGTTTTGAGAGATGTCGTTTTGAACAGTGCCTCACAGCTACAGGTACATGTGTTAGATATTAACAAGCAAACATGCACCAAAAAAGCATGTAAAATGCAACAGAGGAAGTGGCCTGAGCCAATTTACAAACAGCATGCAGGCATAAAACATTACATTATCTTACCATGGTTCAACACATGTAATTCTGATCACTACACATCAGTATGGATAATTGCCTGGCTCGGCAGCGTTCATGTGTCGTGAGAGAAATAAAATTGCATGAATATAAAACTTTACTTAAAATGAGTTTTAAGCGAGAAGACATTAAAATTCAACCACTGCTCTTTGAATATTGAGTTGTGTCCTGAGTGCTCTGATATGGGTCTTACTTGGTGCTGTGACACTTGATTGGCCGGTGAAACCTGAGCCAGGTAGCGGGGCACAGGAGGGCTCTCTGTGGGCGTAGCGTTGAGCTGATTGATCGGGGATGCAGGCTGAGGGAGATGATTGATTGATTGAGGTTGGTTAGGTGACAAACAATGCAGCGCCTAGCCCATCAAGGTGCAGCCCTGTCAGTAACAATAACCCCTGATTGCCTCTGCTCCTTGCTTTCCCCCCTCTTCTCATCCACTTCTCTAGTGCACCTCTCCATCTGGGAATACAAATACAGTTGTTTGAGTACATGAGCAAACGCAAGGACACACACAGGCAAATACCTACAAACAAAAAAGTACTCAGAAAAACAAAAGTCTGAAAATGAGACCTCTGAAAACTCACCCAGACTCTTGTAAATATTTACAAAAACAAATAGCTGTATTTTTTATTTACCACACACCTGCGTGTGTGTCCATATCAGTACATGGTTTCCCGGCACACAATGTTAGAACAGAGCAGCCAATGGCCCTGGGCCTCTCACGCATATTATTCATATTACTGTTCGTTCTCAAAAATTAGTCGCCAGGATATCCCTTTGAGATTGCACAGATTATCAAGCTCAACTTCAAACACTTCCCAGATTTAGTTAAAGCACCACACAGCATTCATTATCTGTTGAACTTTGTTTCAGGGTATCAGTCAGTTGGTGTTTTAGCCAAGGAGAAACGTCTTGGTTTGCTTTTGATAGAGCGTTGCTAATACTTCATCCATCTATTATCCAAAGATTAATCTGATAATATGAATTTCTCTAATAATTTCATTAAGACCATGACAACATCCTTTGTTTCCGATTTAACTCATTCAACATTTGAAGTTTCTTTCTTGCATAATACTCCCTACTTGTCTGACAGCCTGCCCTGCAGCTCTTCCGCTCGATGTGGGCCGCTTGGCGGGTCTGCTCTGCACATTTGGTTCATGTCCCACACATTTCCTATCTGGTGGGCATCACAGGCATTTTGCTTTAATTGCCAGGCGTTCTCCAACTGAGTGCAGCTTATTTGTATGTTTGTTTGCCTCCCTGCCTGAGCTATTGGTAATCTATTCTCCCTTCTTAGCAGGAGGAAACTGAGGCAGCCAGTGTCTGGATTCATTGAACTGGCAACAGGGTTAGTGCATTATCATGCTGGGTTAGATGTGGAGACATACTTGGCTGGCTTTTCTTGATTGCAACTTAAGACCTGATAGTTCAACTTTGCGGTGTAGTTTGGAGGAGTGCAACATTTCCATAAGATGTGGAGAGTTTGTAAAGTGAAGGAAAGAGGTAAAAGCTTCCTCTCATATTCAATTGTTTTTCATTGTTGCTTATTACAGGGCTGTATGTGACAGTGATTCATACAGTATTACTGTGCAGCAGTGTTATTGAGGGATTAGGCTTTCTTATCCTTTGGAGGAAAATACATGGATAATCTGTGAGGAGATCAAGTGCACAAAAAGCTGATAATCCATCTCTGAATAACAGATCTACAAGTCAACAACACTAATTGTAGTTGTGTAACAACTGTTTCCTTGATGTGTCATCTGATATTTTGCCTTAATACTGATAGGAAAAAGGATGTATCTAGTGAGTAGATAAGAGATACTGCTCATCTGAGCGCTGTGATAACTTTGTTTATTATAAATAATACCGTGTAGGAGCTTGGATGAAAGCTGTTTGCCTAAGATAAGGAGACCTTGAGGAGATGGACTTGGAATCAGTTCAAGGAGCAATAATATGATATTTTCTTCATAAACAAAACTTAAAAAATTCCACCAATAAAGTGCATTATCTTATCATAGAGAGATAGTAAATGTTTATAAGTTAATACTGTGTCCTTGGTGTTCTTTAAAAATACACTTACTGGAGTGGAAGAACATAGATGAAAATGTAAAGTCTTAAAATAAGCTGAACAACCTTTATTTTATTTTTACTTTAACAGAATTCAGAGGCAACTTTTAAAATGTGAATTAAAGCAAAATGAACCCAAAGTACTGTGACGGCCTTGATATAGATATGGTTGTGTGTCACCCTGCAAAGTGACAAAGAGGCCGTGTTTGACAGTAAGTTCTCACCGGTTAGACTGAAAACTATCAGTATGAACATTTCCCCTGATTGTTACAATTCTAAAAGGCCAGCAGGTTAGCCAAAACAACCAGTGCATCATTGATCTGTTCATTTGCTTATCCTTCGGTAAAGGCTAAAAAAATTGCTCAAAACACAACTTCTTTTCCAGATCATTTCACCTTGTCTAATCCAGCACAACATCCAGTAAGCTTTGCACTAACACTTCCCCTTGTTGTTGAATATATCTGGCACAGTATGTACTGTTTTTTACTCTTCACCTTAAGCTCAGTAGACGTGACAATGAATCACTGAAAACAAGAAGGTTACAGTAAAACCTGTTCCTTTCTAAATGTATGACTTAATGACAAACACAAACCCCTGATTGTTAATTTATGTAGTTACACAAACAATGTTTACTCTCATATTCAAATGATTAAGAAGCATACTTTTTCTTTTGATTGATGCAGCAATGAAATACAAAGAGTATGTTGAGTAATCTAGTAATGCTTGAACCTCCTTAACCCAGCCGCCCGCACTTGCTCTGTGTGTCATAATTAAGCAGAGACCCGAGCAGACTGTGACAGTATTATAGATCACAACTAAAGCATATTGCCATCCCGCCCGCTCTGACAAGTGTGAAATATGTGTAGTAAGTGCATAATTATGACATCTGTTACTCTCCATAGCAGCTCTTAGCACAATATTAACTGGAAAAATTACAGGTTTAAGTACAGTACGTGTTAACGCTTGATAGCGTGTTTAATTGAAATATGGCTGGGGCGTAATGAAGATTAAATTAAAACGGGAGATAATCGTCTGACACAAAGATAATTGAGTTGCAATCCTCAGGCGATGAAGAATAGCTCAGGGAGAAGAAAGAAATAATCATGGCCCTTTGCTAGAGAGGAATAAGCTTATTTCTCTGATGAGGCACGTATAAATTCAGCACTGGGATTAAAGCGTGATTAATCAAAGCAGTAATCCACAATTTGAGTGGAATCAGAATGACATATGTCTGTTTTATGTAATTTACTTTTCCCTCCTCATCCAGGGACAGCGGGCTGATTGCGCTATAAGTGTAAGTGTTTGCTTTTTTTTTTTCTTTCCTTGGAGATCTCTCAACCCTCCTCGCTGGATGACTCTTTGGCTTATCCGATTGCAAAGGGAACCTAGGATGGCAAAAGGTTTTCATCTCTCTCCCTCCCCGAACTAAGCACAGGAGAGCGCTTGTGCTCTCCCAAACATATGGTCCTATGTTGGTGCCTGTGACGTTTCAAAGGGGATTAGAGGCTGCGGGGTTGAAGTGTCTCTGTGTCAGTGGTGGCACCCTGCTGCATTTCTGAGCTCCTGCATCCACCAGCCACACTTTTGGAAATAGCATGTTGGTATGTAGGTTACTGCATGTCGGTCCAAGAGGAAACGTCTTGAGCTATTTGACGACTGGCTGTCTGATGACTTTAGTGATTTGGTGACTTTTCCTTCAGTGTCAGGCCAAAGTTTTCACTTGTACTTTGAACATTTGAACCTCTAATGGACGGATTGGCATAAACATTAAACAGTTAGAACTTTTAAACAGTCAACAGGATTCAATATCCTTCAAATTTGGTAATGGAAAATGATAAGAACTGTATAATCTGCATTTGGATTCAGATCTAATAAACACTAGTATTATCAGGCAATCGTGGAATATTGCCTTTTGTATGATGAAGTGTTTTTGGTAGTTAATATTCAGATAACACAGTGACCATAAAACTTATTCACTATCTGTCTTTTCCCTGATTTCATTGTTAGTGTAACTGGAATGTACCACACTGTTTGAGCTTTATTATTTATTAACCAACAAATTAACAAACAAAAAAGACCTAAAGCATATCTTTAGATGATGCTATCAAACAAGATAAATCAGCTCATTGTTCTAATCGTGATCCACTCAGACATGTTCGTCAAACTGGTCTATAACATTAGGCTTATCTGTCATGGTTTTGTGGCAACAACCTTTCTTATTTATTCCATTGAGCTGATTTACATCTTTGCTAACATTTCACCATCAGCTCTCTAAATGTATTCAGTTTCTTTCCAACTCTCCACTTTGTTCAAGGATAAATTTATACAGATTAAAGAGTTGTTAGATCCTCATAACCCCTCAGTCATCGCTATGGCTCTTTCCACTGTGGCGTTAGTTCTTCCAATTTAGATTTCTATTTTTGTTCCTCAGTTTTCAATAAAATGACAATCACACCGCTCTCTCACTAAAAGAACAGATAACCATTTGTTTCTGCCTCACCCTCTCCTACATGTCTTGAATTCCACAAATAGAAAAATATAGATTTCTGCCCTGTGCAGGTTAGAGGTCAGTCTAGACTCATGCACCCAGAGGCCTGTTTTAGAGAGGTGAATAATTTAAACTGCGCTCAGAGAGGTGGTGTAGTGTTACATCAACAGGAGAACAGGATGAAAAAGGCAAATTTCCAAGGGCAAAGGGCACATGTAGGAATCATCCCTAATTAGTGGTTACCATGGAGAATGGCTCAGTGTACAGAGTGAAACAAAGACAGGCAGAGCAACTGACCATCAACTAAAGATGAGGACAAAGCACACCAGGATCACACCATAGAGCGGGGATATAATTAAATGGGTATGTCACAGACTGAAAGTTAAAACCTGGATAGTGGTCCAAAATGTACTGCCTTAATCCTGATTTAGTTGCACATCAGATGCACATGTTGGCAGGATTATAATTTAAATCTTTTGTATGTGGGCATTACTCTTTATTCTCTGATTGAAAACTATTATGAGATTACACTACATATATATCTATTAAAAGTATCCATGGCACTCACCTGTTTGCACCTGCAGGCTGCATTATGAGCAGCTCTCAGGTATTAATGAGATGTATAGTTCTTTTTTAGGAACATCTTCAAGGACTTGAAATCATACTCAATTGCAGCACAGAGGTTATGACCTTCAAAGTCAAAATGGTCAATCCCTGGGCTGATGATAACAGCTCAACTGAGAGGAAAAAAGATGTTATCTGTGAATCGACTGTCTGCTATTGATGTTGGTGTCATTATCTCCAGATTGGCTCTGAATTAGAACAATGGCCATTTTGAATACCATTTCCTCCTAGGCTGCTGCATGTGGTACACATTACGGCAGCATGCCATTAGGCCAAATATCTTCATTTCTAACTGATTCATGCCCTTCTTTGGACAAAAACATCATAACTTGGCAAGGGGGGACAATAGAAGTTAGAGTGTCAACAAATAACAAAATCCACACCATGCAAGTCGGGAGTTTTTGCACCATAAGTTTACTTATCATGAGTATTTTGGTAATTGTATCTTACTCTTACAAATGTGCTGTGAATTAATGAATCAGTATGATTGCATAGTTTTTGGCAAAGGGACAACTAAAAAATAATAACATCAGTGCTCAAAGAAGTTAACTTGGTTGTAAAGGTGATACAATCTCACTCTTTAAAAATTAAAAAATTATTTCAGCCTGAATCACAGCGTAATCGACTGGTGGAAAAACTTTGGTAACAAGTTGAACAACAATGTAAAGACATGTGGATTAGAGAACAATCTTTAGTCCCTCCTCTATTGTGGCGACCCCTCCCGCTTTGCCTGCATGTCTTGTGTGTTGCATGTCTGGCAGCCAGTAGGATTCAAGACACAAAGTGGAGTCGGAGCTGAGAGGTTGCAGACAGTTTGCAGCTACGTATTCCATCCCACTGGGTCATAGGAGGAGCCAGGAGGACACGGAGTGTTGTTCCCAGAAGTCAACTGCAGTGAGGCGGGGCGTCAGCCGGCACACCAACGACCTGCCTTCCCTCTGCCTTCCCAGCTGCTGGGAAAGATGGAGATACTAGCAAATCAGTGTTTGTTCAGCCACTCCACAAATATCCCCTCTCCAGATTGCGGCTGGCTGAGGAAACGGCACTTGACTGGGATTCTGAAATGATTATTGGTGGCAGTGTCCTTCTGGGGCTGCTTTTATAAATGTGCCAATAAATTTCACATGTCCAGCTTTGTTTTGCTTTCATTAGGCCTCTAATCTCCGTCCCAGGGCCAGGACCATTCTGCCATGAGTGAACTCTCTGTTTTCTCTCCAGCCAGTGATTAATGACGGGACAGCATCATTACCAATGCTCTTTTTCTGGAGTTACATATCTGCCTGTAGTGACACAATGCCACAAACAGAGCAGCATTTTGACCATGATGTGTGTGCTTACATGTGTTTGTTTTAATAAGCCTGCCTTCATATAATGCCCCTCATGTTAAAAAGCAGTATACTTTTTTTGTCATATTCAACTACATCAGTTGTTTGGATTAAGCTTTAAAAGTTTTCATTGTTTGATCAAACCTTCTTTGTGCATTAGCTATTTGTTCCAAGCCTTTGCTTAGAGAATGACAATCACCACACAGTTTACACCCTTGGTCTCTCATAAGTAACTTGTATATCCATATCTCTGCAGTCTCAAACACAGAAAATGGATTGTTAATGGACTGAAAGAATCTGACCTGCAAACAACCCCACCTCTTTTACAATGCTGGCATTGTTCATCTTTCCTTTTAAAACTCATATGTCCATAGCAGCCAGCTATTAACTTGACATTTACAGTACTTTTATCGACTCTTGAGTGCATTGATTCATAACACTCATGTAAGTACTCATCTCCCGGGGTGTTAGACACCCATTCCCCTGACGCCATAATATCATATTTTCACTATTTGTTCTAGTCTGTATCCCGGGCTTGGAGACATATGCATGGCCAGACAAAACACAGCGCCATAAACCCCGCCTTTGTGCTGCAGTATACATCCGGCTAAGCTGAATGTGAATGTGGATGTGTTTCCACATGACTAATAGATGATGCATGCTGTCTGCCAGGCCAGGTTTTGTTCTAGTCAAAGGCCAGACAGTGAGCGGTGGGAAAAGAAAACCTGGGTTCTTTTTTTTTAAGCTCAAAGAAAGGCAGAGTCACCTGTAGAATAAAGTCAGCAGGTGTTCTGCCTCTCAGGTCTCAACACCTTTACTGTCTTGGGAGAGATTATGCTCCCTGCAAACTGGCTGCTATATTGGAGGTAGAGATGGAGAGATAGATTTGCCTGTGAAATTGAGCTATCCTACTTACATACAGAGTACAGAGACAGACTGCATATTGTAGCTATGTTAGTATTATTATATTAACAGTTTTAATGCATTGTAGTACTTTGATCAGCACTTAGTTTGTTGCAATTTTTTGTCACTGCTCTGCTTTGTGCGCTATATCCAACAACACCACTCAGAAGAGAAGGCCCTTAAAGAAAGTCCATCCTGGCTTTGATGAATGATATTTTCTCAGCCATGTAGCCTCCACTGTTTATTCTCCCTCTTTCTCAGTGTTATTCTTTTCATACCAGGTTGAGTATTTCCCCGGCGAGTGAATAAGCCTGTCATTCCCATATTAAACACAACGCTGGCCCAATAAATGGACACCACCTGTTTAAACGGCCAGTGCCATGTAAGGGTCAAGCAGGGTCCCGTTTGATTGGCCACATCGAATGGTCGGAACACGCCGCATGCCCTCTGTGGTAACTTTACAAAATGTTCAGGAAGTTTGGTTCACCCTTTACGGCCCAAGACATTTCCTACAGGAGTTAAGCACTCAGGACAGGAAACCATTTGCTGTGGCTGTAAGATCTCTTTAATGACTGTCTAACTAGAAACAGGCCGGCCTAATTCAGTGCCTGGAGCCAGCAGGAATGGCCTTGCATCTAGACGTTGTTAGAATATTTACTGCTTCTTCGATGGGAGTCTTTTTGACACTGCTGCAATAAAATTTACAAGGAATCCCTTTTTAGCGTGATGCGAGGCAAAGTGTGGTCGAGGGGAAAAAACATGCTTGAAAAAAGTAGCGGACCATTAGAGTTATCATTTATCTTTGTTTATGTGAACCGGGAACTACGGATGGCTGACATTTAAACAGCATTTGATCGGCTTTGTCCCTGGTTAGCTCATGCAGCTATTGGTTGATGGTCAGCATCATCTGACTTTGCAGTATGTCACAGAGGATAGCTGTGGAGAATTGTGGATTCTTAGTTTTAGTATATGTGAAAGGGTCAGTGCTGTCCTTGGGGGGGGAGGGAAAAGCTGCTGATTCAAACATATTGAGCCTTTAATGCCCTCTAACTTTCTCTTCACTGCTGTCAAATGTTGTTTTACTTTAAATCAAAGTCTTCCTGTCACAAGAGCCGCAGGGCAACCACATGTTACCTTGGAGCTCAGCGTTGAACAACTTGGTAACTGTGGGAGTGGTTATGGATTAGAAGTGTTTGTGTACATGTTCATGTGTTACACGCCTATGTGGGTGTCCATGCACCAGCGTACACAGTGTGTCAGTGCTCCCGCTGGCTGAGGAAATGAGCTGGGACCACCAGAGGTGATTGTGCATGTGCTAGCAGAGACCACGAATGGCTTGTTCCAGTCACTGACTGACTAGGCCTGTTCTCTGACCCACCAAGCATCACCCCCCCCCCCCCCACCCCCCACCCCCCCCCACCCCCCCACCACCCCCACCCCAACCTTTGTTTAATAAGCCCAGGGAGTGGTAGCCCCTTTTTTTCTTAAGTGCCACCGTGTCTGGACAAACTGACACACTTCAGTTTCACTGCAACCCCTCCACCCTCCTTTCTCTTTCTTCCACTGTGGATTTAAACAAATGCAGTCAAACCCAATTAGGGCCGAGTGAGAGCAGCACAGGAGAGGCGCTGGTAATAGTAACTTTGTTCAGCTGGTTCCTGCTGTGACCAGCCCTCATTTAAATGAGCCGCTTGATAACCCTTAGAAATACGATCCCAGTGAGAGAGGGAAAGAGGCAGTCTCTCCACTCTCCTCATTCCCAGCGGAGCGTCTTTTAACAGGCCTCTCACCTCGCTGTGTCAAGGGGCTTCACAGTGACACAGATGAGCCAGTTTGGACGAGGGAAGTGGCATTCATGCTCTGGAATAGCATGTTGTGGTTAATACCCGGCATGTCAACAACCACTTTCAAGATAAATACCTCAAAATGTCATATTTAACCGTAATATTGAAAAAATGTTCAATATGGGGAATTTTGATAAAGACAATGAAACCATCTCCGGTAGACATTTAATCATCAGCTTAGCACCACAGTTGGTGACACTGAAAATGCTCAGGTGCATTTAAGTCCACCCATGTAGCGCTCTTCGTGGGATAAAACAAATGCTCAGAATGACTCCAATTTGACCTTTGTTTCCTGACACTTTCAGAGCAAACTTTGAAGTGTTCTTATCATTGCTTTTGTGTTTCTTGTCCAATGTGTTCTCCCAGACAGACCCAAGCTGAGATGAGTGTCAAAATACTGTTATCCACATCATTGCATGTGAGGTAATGGAACAATTGATAAGGTGCCCTACTACCTACTGGGTAAACAATGCATCCGAAAATTCTGCCATCATTCCTCACTCACCCAAAGCTATATTTGTGCTAAGAGGGTGATTTGGTTTCTGCGGCCGAGGTGCTCTTTTATCCATCTATTGTCAAGGACAAAAAGTAAGTATTTTGAAAAATTGTTTCTAGCTTGTGTATTGTAGATAAATTGTTTTCCAGGTCTTATTCAATCCTGTTATGGATGTTTTAAATGTTTTTGTGGCTGCAAAGATCACGAAATACTCAGAGTGAATGAATAACAAAGTGAAAGGTAAAAATACATAGAAAAAAAGATTTAAAGAAACAGCACAGTTACCTTTAACTTCACAGCCACAGTGGGTTATGACAAAGGGATCATTTCCAACCCTGAACTCAACAATTTGTTCACAAAAAAGTAGAAATTTTCTGATATACAAATAGTTGTGTATTTGTCTTTGATAGAGGACGGAGAGTGAGTCTTTTAAAGCTTGATGGGGGGAGTCAGAGAGCTTTGATTTGTTCTCCAGCATGTTTCACAGCTGATCAGGGGGCTCGACTGAGGAGCTGCTGTAGGCAGATGGTCCCTTTGTCACTTTGAAAATAAAAATCCAATAAACATGGTAATTATACAAAATGCAGGACACTGTTGACAGGATCTCGCGTTGGGCTGTTTTTTTTCTCCGTCTTCTGGTCCTGAGAATGGCAAATACGATTGATGAGAGCTTTTGTAACATACACACCAGATGATAGACACAGTGGTGCTTGTCCAACAGGCAAAGTCAAGGCCCACCTGGAATCAGACAAATGGAGGTCACACTTGTTGGCCCAAGGCTTTTACTCGATTTCAAAGTTCTAATAAATCAAATAAAAAACAAATAATTAGTTATTTTAAATATTTGGCGATTAAATAATTCAGACATTCACCTTGTGCATCATGCAAAGGCCTGACATATTTTCTTGGATAGTTGTGTGTGATTGAGTGTCTCCCAATAACTCTGATAGCAGATCAGCGAAGGGAGCATGTTAGGCCTTTGATAGGCGGTTAATGGCCCATGAGGCATTGGGAAGAGATATCTCAGAGAATCCACAGGTTTCCCTTCCCTTGTTCCCTTTTTTCCTGCCCTCACCGCACCAATCAAGCTTTAACACTGGCCTGTTTTTCCATTGGCACTTAAAGTGACATGATTTACAGGAGCACGAGGTCCAGGTCAGCTCCAGAAAAATGACAAACAATAAAAAGAGGCAGTTTAGCACTCTAACAGCCACTGGACAATAGTGTGTGGCCTGTGGCATGGCAGAGATACATTTTAATGCCCCCAGTGTTCTTTTGTGGGAAATAAAAACAGGTGTTATCGTAGAGGGGAATGGTTGTTGTGTTTTTGTGGAATATTTCTCTGAGCAGTTTATCTAGTATCAAGGATGGACGAGGCTAAATGTGTGCTTGGCAGTGTGAGGCCATGCATGGCACTGTTACATTAATAACACAGATGTGGGGGTGGGCTGGGGTTTAGGGGTTACACGGTCAGGCCTTATTATACAGCACACTGAGGAAGCCTTTGTGGGTGCCGGGGCCACACTTTAAGTGCCTCTTTATTTTGGCTCTCATTACACGCTCCAGTCCCTCAGCATATACTGTTGTATGTGTGTGTCAGGGGCTTGAATGTAATGCAGAAGTCTCTCTGTGGAAGTCAGTGTCGCTAACCAAACATTTCCTTTTGGCCTGCCCCGTTGGGCTCAACGAAGCCCCTCGACAGACCTCCAGCTTGTCCTGCTGAAGCCCCAGCGGATGTAGAAAACCAGATACTGATTAATGCAGGATCTTCTATTTGACATTGTTGTCAAACTTGATTACAATTATGTATATCAGTGTTCCTTTTGTTGCAGGGTGCTTAAATCAGATTAGCGTGTTATGCCACAGTGACAACACATCTGTTTGAAAAGCCACAGCTTGGAAAAAATGTAATACAAACTGAAATAGTGACTCCTTTCAGTGGGGTGTGTGCACAGTCAGCTGCATCTCAGATGGCAGACCATGCCTGGTTTTATGGATGGAAAATACAGAACACACAAAATAATCATTTGGACATTTTTACTGTTTCTTCAGTCAAATTAATACAGAATAACTTAGGGATGTCTAAAAGTTGTTCAAAACATACTTAAAGCTTGTTGTCCAAATAATATTAAACATGATGAATTCTTACAAAATAATTAATAACATACTGAAAATGTTTTCAATTTTTCAAGCTTTATTACAGGTTGTAAGGGCCAAGTTACATTCATACATGTTAAAAGTAAATAAATAATCAGTATAATTTGGGGTTGAAAGTTAATCTTTATTTTTGGGAATTTTATTGTATAAATTAAGTTCTAAAATGTGTTAAAAGTCAGCTAAAAGTAATTGGATTTAATTCATGTGGATTTTACGTACAGTTAAAAGCAGTATGGTATTGCTGTTGCAGCGGTGAGTTAGATTACTGTCACTTTAAGAGAGGGAGATAGCTCTTTAGTGTTGTGGTAGGGTGAGACTGAGGCAAACAGTTAAAGATCAATTAAGGTCCGAGCGACATGGTTTCTGTACCGTAGTATAGTTTATTGTTTAGGAAAACTTGACTGAATCATCCAATAAGATTGTTTAACAAAACAGTGGCATAAAGGAATTTGTTTATCAGTTTTACTTCAGAGTCCTGTGGGAGTTTTTTTCCTCTTCAAGTGAACATAGACGAGTAAATCCAAGGCCTTTTGATCTTCAACCCACCGCTAAATTTCATGTCAATTAGAGGTTCTTGGATTTCCAAAACAATGATCAGTGTTGAGAAGTCCAAAATAAGTGTTTAAAAATCATTGGAACATGGTTTAATTGATTAATCTCCCTCTTGTCCAAAGTGTATTGCAGACAGACTTCTGACTCGATACATTTCCTAACATAGCAAGCTGCACCCTACCACATTAAAATCCACTAGACAATTCTACAAATTATCAAATGTTCTGCCCTTGTGTCATCAAGACGAATACATTTTAAGCAAATCCCACATAATATCTGAGCTCCTCACTTTGCTCAGGGACTGAGCTCAGACACTCATGAAGGACGCTCCACATTCTCATTCTTCTGGTTAAATGCTACCCAAAGGTCATGACCATGGGTGTGGGATGGACCATACATCAACTGGTAAATCTGGCGGCTTGCCTTAAGGCTCAGTTACTTCACCATTAGTATCAGGTACAACAGCTTTATAACTTTGGACAATGGGCCACCCTGACTGTCAGTGTCATGCCCTGTTTTACTCTTGAATCCAAACAAGACCAAAAGACTAAAAGTGAGCATCTTTTTGTTAAAGCATTAAGTTTAGTGGAGAGGGAGTTAACCTCTGATGAGATTTCAAAGGGCAGTGTTGTCACAGCCCTAAATACAAAAGAACAGACAACACAGTTTCTTTGCACTAGATATATAATATAGTTATAAGTCTTCTAGCACCACTGTGCTGGTTTCTCTGAACTGTTGGACTCGGTATGCCAACAGAAAAGGTTGAACTGTTTGACATTGGTCTCAAACTCTGACAGTTTTACACAGCAGTAGTGCCAAGCAGCTGTCAGCCACACTTCTTCCAACAAACCCATTAGGCATTCTTCAAAATATGCAAGAAGTGTGTGGTGTATTATTTTTAGATATGAATGGCAGCATGCTTAAACATAATGTTTAATTGCATTTGTTTCCTAAAATGCAGTTCAGTGTGGCCAGCCGACCAAGTGACTCTGAATATGAAAACATTTAGAGTATTAGTTTTTAGTTTTACTGGTGTTTGATATTCATTTTATATGAGATTATACAATTAGACACTATATATTGAGTATGTTAAATGGGTGGCCTTTAATATTCTGTTTAGGTAATTGTTACAGGCTAGAATTTGAGTTTTTGATTCATGTTACAATTCAGGAAGAATCCTGCTGATAGCTGCACTGATCTGAGCTAATTCACAAATCACACATATTTGTGTCTGACTCATAACAGTGGTCTTTCTTACATCCTCTTCTGGTCACTCTGACAGTTTTGAGCAGGAGCAGCAGATGGGCCACTCTGGTTCTCTTCATGACTTGTCAGAAACATTGTGGGTGTGTTGAAACAGAGAAAAAGAGAAAGGGTGAGCTAGGAAGTAGCAGGACGCAGCCGCTGAGCCCCGCCTGTCAGCTCACATGATGAATGAATCAGTTTCACATCAATCTGATGCTGAGCAGCTATAATTGGATTATTTACACAGCACAGAGGCACATGGGGTCTGACCATTTTAACCCCAGGTGGGCGCTGCACTTCTGCTCTCAGGCCGTGGACTCTGACCCACAGTCAATATCCCTCCGCTCTGCTGGTTATCCCCAGCTAACCAGTTAACACCAGCCAAATCTAATAGTTGAAGCACGTTTCTGTTTGGCATTGTGCAGATGCTTTGATTCAGAGCCAAGTGTGATCTGTGTGCTCCCTTAATAATCCCACAACCTCAGAAAGACAGAGGTGAGACCACATGTTTTTTCAATTCTCACTCAACATATGGGAGGAGATTTGAATAATTGATTATTGAGATAAACGCCCAAATCAAAAATGGCTTCCCCAACATCTGTTACATGTAGGGGCTGTTCAAAAAAGTTACCAACTTTGAAGAGTAAGATAGTGTCTCAACAGCTTAGCATGATTAAAAGTTCAAAGGATACATAATTGAAATAAAAACACTTATTGAAATATTATTGAATTTTGCAAATGGAGAGGTTTGTTCAGTTTCACACAGTTAAAAATTAAAGTACGCTTTAGATGGCCACTCCCCTTTCTACAGCATACAATAGAAAATACAGTCAGATATCTGCTTAAGAAAACATTTGTCAAAGTAGAAATAGAATAGAGAATAATCTTTACAAACAAGTCCAAAGGTGTAGGCTCTGTTGTATGAAATTATACCTCTATTCATGAGATTTATAACCCAGACACCCCCACCCAAGCTCTCTTCCACTGTGAGTACCCTTGATTTTTATTGCAAGTAGGAGTAGTAGTTCCTGCATTTTGTTTCTGGTTCTACTTCAAGTAACATGTTCTTACTTATCATAATCTTTCTTTGTAAATATCTCAATAATTAAACAGTTCAGATATTTCCCTCCAAAAAAATCACTTTTGCACCCACTTCCTTTGTTCAACCATGACCGATATTTGTTACAGAATCGTATTTCTCTGTCCTTTCTGTCTGCTTCTTTACCTCTTTTTGCTTCCACCCAACAATAAAAAGTATGACCACCTATAAGGAAGAGAAAGCTTTGGACAAAGATGTATTTTGCTATAAAATCTTCTTGGCTTAAAGTCTTTACCCGGCTTACAGTTTTTACTGTCTCCATGGGAAAAGTGCAATTTTCAGCATCTGTGAACATGAGTTATTTGTTGGATGATTTTTGATTTTGTTTGATTTGATGTCTTTATTTCGAACATGTAAAAGTAAAAATACAAAAAAAAAGCATACAAGTAGAAAAGAAGAAATTGTTATACATACATACAAGAAAAAAAAAGAAACAGTTATACAAAAGAAACAAAATCAATATTAGCAAGCAGTGAAACAATTTACTTCACATGTGCGAAAAGGAGTAGGAAGAAGTTAAAACTTATCTAATCCTACCCCTTCATGCACAATTACCTGGCATTTTGCTAGTGCACTCACACAAGTCAAATCTTCATATATCATCTTCATATTTACACCGACAATCAAAAGTAAACCCCTCATGAGTCTCAACACTTGTCTTCCTCCTTGTACCTCATGAAAAATCATTTATTTGTACTTCTTCTTGAACTGAATTATGTTCAGACATTACTGTAGCTCCATGTTGAGTCTGTTCCACAGTTTTACACCACAGACTGAAATACAAAAACGTCTCCTTGTGGTCCGAACACTCACCATCTAACTTGGTTGATTTAATAATATTAATATTAATATTGATATTAATATTAATATTAATATTAATATTAATATTAATATTAATATTAATACTACTACTAATAATAATAATAATAATAATACATTTTATTTAAAGGCACCTTTCTGAGCACTCAAGGTCCCCGTACAGTGTAGAGTTTAAAAAAGAACAATATCAAAATGTGGTAATATTTGGACTCAATCTTGAAGTCACTTAACTGTGATGGCATATTGCTCTCCCAGTTAAGACCAACTGTGCTAACCTGGCTCATGATAATACTAACTGTATCTTGAGAACACCTCCTTAAAGAGCTGCAGCGTGTCATGTCTTTATCTTCAGTCTAATTTCAGTGTCCCTGCTCCTGATTTGTAACTAATGTTGAGGAAGTTGAAGTGACTCTTTATCCAGCAGGAGACAGTTGTCCTGCCTCCTGGCAGTGATAGCCAGCACTGTTATACAGAGTGACTGTTGGTGCACTGAGGTCTGGGAATGGTTCCTCTTTGCAGCAGAGGTGCTATAATGCACTTCAGCTCACCATGCTGGAGACTGTGAATTAAAGCTTATAGAAATGTCTTGGCAGAGGACAGATTCATTTTGTCATGAAGCATTTTCCGTTTTATTTTAGGCAGTAAAAGTTTTAATGGAGGAGGATTTTTAACATTGGATTAATATGTAAATTTCTACGAGGCCTCCCTCTGGTTATTGCTTATATGATGCTTTTATGAGTTTGATTTTGAAAATGAACAGAGCTTTTGCAGATGAAATGTAATACATTACCCAGACAAAGATTTGAGTGTGACCTCTCCAGAACTAAATTAAATAAAGTAGAAATGGCATTAATCATTTTAACCCTTTTTTGTTACAAGGTGTTACAGTACTGTGATTACAGCACACTCATGAGGATTTTTGCATTTCTGCTTTGTGTTGCACTTTACTTTCGAATGAAGATATCTTCTGTAGCAACTTAATTTATTTATTTAACACAGAACTATCCTTAATAAATGCATCTCAATGATATACCTGTAAAACTACTGGCAAGCAGAACTTATACATTAAAGCTTCAAACTTCAAAATCCTTAATACACTCATCATCCCAGTCACTCTAATGCTTTCAACAACAAATAGGCAAATACCTCCAACACACCTCTTCACTCTCAACAAAATGTCATCTAAACATCTTGACAAAGACGTGCACAGTCCAGTGAAGAAAGTACATCCCCATCTTTTTTTGCAAACTTCATAAATTCTGTGGAAAATTCCGCAGGATTGTTTTTTATTAGGCTAAAGTTCCCAGGAGCTGCACAGCCAATAAAAAGCCAACAAGATAAAAGAGCAGGGAAGATTAGGAAGGGATGAAAGCTGTAAAATTTTCCATATTATCTTGTGAAAAGCCATGTTCTCTGCTCTCTCTTATTACATTTACCTTAATTATTCTGAAGGACAGAGTCAAAGTTGGAGTAATTTCAACTTTCAGCTGGTCCTCCCCATCACTCAGGACTAATTCAGACACTCTTTCTTTAGTATTTTGACATACATTTCTTCTTCAAGTATCAGGAAAACAACCATGGAGTTGGTCATAAAGAAAGTGCATTGTTGTGCCTGGACAACCTGACTCACCCCCCTCCTTTTGCCCTCCATGTTGCGTGTCTAAGAGTCACACCACAACTCGCAGAGACTCATAAAACGAGAGGCGAAGACGCATTGAAATATCTGAACCTTGCAAAGATAAACAAACTGAGGTATTCATTGCACATTTTATAGGCTGTCCAAAGAATTCTGTCCTCTCAGGACTTTTGAGACTTTAGTGCTGCACATCAATTTGCACAATCAAATACACAAATACTGTCCTACCATGTATAAAAGCAACTGCACCCGCACACATCCACTTCTATACCCTTGGACGGACCCAGACACACGCACAATAAATAAATAGTTAAATAAATGGGCTTTACTTTGCCCAGTTCATGGATCGGTTTTCACAGTTTAGTTCTAAGAACCATCTGGGTCCTTCCTTTCACTCTGCTCTGTGGAGCACAGATGCTCCTTTTGTGGTGTGCTCCAAATCTTAATAAGCAGTTAAAATATTTACCGAGGTGTTTTTTTTCCCCCCAACAACCACATTTTCCTCCTCTGTTTCTTTTTTTTTATTATCATTATTATTATTTATACCTTTTCATGAGCGAAAAATGGAGATGTCCACTAAATGTGATTGATTGGGCTTAAAAATGGCCATTATTACCATTAAGCTCCACATGTCAGCTGCTGCTTTTGTGTCGGCTGTATTTCTAAGCTAACCAGTGATCCATGAGCGCAGACAGGAGGGGGAAGAATGTAATGCTGTGAAAGAAATGCCCATTTCTCTATGGATCCTTCACTTGATTAAAAATACAGCTGCAGACACTGGCATAGAGGAGGCAGGGAGAGTCACAGAAAGAGGAACGAGAAGAAAGGAGAGAGTGAGATGGCGAGCAAAGGAGGAAACCCTGATGTTAGAAAAAAAAACTTTCTCTTTTCTTTTTTTTCAAACCAACAGAAAGGAAGTTCAACTGCATCTGGTGACAAAGGTGTTTATGTTTGAGAGAATGCACATCATTTTATAAGTTTCCACGACACATGGGGATCAAACTTAACACTGTGAGGAGGGGGGTCAGTGTTAATCTATGTGCTGTTGTTGTTACTAAATGGTAAGATGTCAGCCTATCACAGGCAGTTAGTTAGTATTCAAAGTGTGATGAAAAAATGTGAGAAACAGCCTCTAACACAATGTGAAAGATACCTGGGGTGTATTTCACACATTAAGCTCTCTTTGTCTTTCACAGTACTTTTCTCCTTACTGTCATCATTATACATTTAAACTTTATGGATCAATCAACAACAACAAAAAGAAAAACAAAGTGAAAAAAATATATACTCAAATATACATTTTCAAATAAAACAACTTGAATTTCCTTAATTCTGTCCATTGCCTTTAGCACTGTGATTCATTTACAAATCATACAAATAAAGGATCTCAGACGTCATGATTTGGCACAGCTGGCATCATAATTGTGTGTTTAGATGATATGAGTAAGGCATGACCTCATGGGAGATAATAAACAGCATAGCCTCATAGTTGTGTGATTCCATGAGTCATCGCAGTCACACGATGGTGTTTGGATCTGACTTCCTGTAAATTATAACCATTTAAAGTCTCTTGCACGTATACTGTAAGTGCGGTTGTCTTTAAGCTACCAAGAGGATGAGGTCTTTTAAAATATGTTTTGGGGCATTGTTAAAAGCAGGAAATAGTAATTTCACCATGCACTTCCTGCACAGAAGTTTCCACAACAGCTTACATAAAAGGAGGAGGAGGGAGGGGGGGCACAGAAAGAAATGAACATGTGTTGCTAAATGACTTGCTACATGATGTCCCAATTCATTTTCTTACATCATCTGCTCTGTTTCTCACAGATATTTTGAATGCATTTGGTTTAGTGACTATGTAGAGCACACTGCATTGGTTACAGGTGGTTTATTTGGAGTCAGGTTTGTAATCACAACACTGATTGGAGGCTGCAGTCTGTAAAGCGTCAAGGCGTCAATTTAATCTCTTCAATCAATCAATCAATCAATCAGACTTTATTTATAAAGCGCTTTTCATACAATGACATTGTAACACAAAGTGCTGTACAAGAAAAACAGCTTAAAATAGAATAAATTAAGATCCCAGCCCCAGCCCCGACCCCGAACCCACCCCATAATCCTAAGGCTAACAACACAATATGCAACAATAGTAATAAAAACACTAAAATAAATAAAATAAAATAAATAAATAAATAAAAATAAAAATAAAAATTTGCTGAACGAACTGAGGAAACGCTCTCATGTCATCTTAATGAGGAAACACTGGAGGTAAAATAAGATGTTAAAACTCAAAACAGGAAATTAAAATCACCAAAGTAAAATACATTTCTAAGATAATAAAAGATTAAATATTAAACCATTAAAAGAAAATCAGATGTGAGACTTAAAATAAATAAATAAGTAGAATAAAAGTGACTAAATTTGAAATAGATAATAAATAAATAAATAGATAAAACTGTTAAGAATAAAAATAAAACTTAGTTAAAAGCTAGACTAAAAAGGTAGGTCTTGAGTTTGCCTTTAAAAATATTTATGCTCTGGGCAGCCCTCAGATCCTCAGGCAGGGTGTTCCACAGACGTGGGCCGTAATAATAAAAAGCTGCCTCACCGTGGGTCTTAGTTTTTACTTTTGGTAACATTAAAAGTCCACTACCTGAAGACCTGAGGGCTCTCACTGGCTCATATGATAAAAGCAAATCTGATAAATAAGAAGGGCCAAGACCATTAAGAGATTTAAAAACCAATAAAATAATCTTAAAATCTATTCTAAAAGATACTGGAAGCCAATGCAGAGACTTTAAAATTGGTGTGATGTGGGCTCTCTTTCTGGTCTTCGTCAGCATTCTAGCTGCCGAGTTCTGGAGCAGCTGAAGCTGAGAGATGTTCTTTTTGGGGAGACCAGAAAGAAGAGCATTACAATAATCAATTCTACAGGTTATAAAAGCATGAACTCTTGTAACACAGAGGTGGTTCCTTGGTGCACGGTGACATGATCCAGTGACTCAGACCCACAGGAGACCCTACAGTGACAGTGGCAGAGGAGATTTCTATAGCAGTAATCAGTCATCTTTGCTCAGCATCTCTGGTCAATAGTTTACCGCGTAGGGAGTGACTGTCCGCCTCCAAATCGTATTGACTTCTTATGATGGACAAACATCCTACATATTGCAGGCGTTTTATCTCCCAAGTGACCAACCTGTGCAGTGTCAGTGACGTGTTTACTTTCATTGTTCACTAGATGCCACAGGATGTGCTTCTTTCTGTCGGGCTATATTTTCATAACTGCAGAGCTGCAGAGTGTTGATACAGTGCACTGGAGAGGACAAAAACAAGGGAACATGCGCAGGGTCTTGGAAAACACGACCTCACACACTTTGTGGAAAGAGGGAAGATTCCCAGAGGTCAGAGCACTGTTGTTCCTCAGAGGGGAAGTGCCCGAGGGTCCCCGGGGTCATTAGGTGACCTCACCAGGCGACTTATCGAGCAGAGGGCATTCTGCTCGAGACACCCACCAGCAGCCCTGTGTTAGCAGCACTGGGCTGCTGGTGTTCATGCCTGCAGGTTTTCATTCCTGCAGCAGCTGATTAGATCCTCCTCTCTGGTTAAAAATATGCTGTGAAATCAACTGGAGCTGCGTTTGATTGGAATGAAAACCAGGCCACTGCTGACTCTCTAAGGAAGTAGATAAGTTATGAGGTTATCTTGCTTTTTATGACCAATGGCTACAGCAAGAAAGAAAATACCAAAATAGGCTTGTCGCATGAGTAAAATATTTTTATTATATACTTATTTACTTTATGAACCAGATTGATTCTGCAACCAATCTAAATGTAACTACCATAATAATATAAACATTTCTAATAACTTAATTGATTTAGGGAAACAATCACATGGTTGTAGTTTGTTTGAATGGAATGTCCCCACTGCATGATTCAGTCTTTTGTACTTTTAGTAACCATAATGCCAAATGAGGCTGTGCTGTTTCATAAAGAGTACTTTATCGCAGTGAGGGGTGGGAAAGGCTTGATAACTCCCCCGCACAATATCCAGTAAGATAACAATAAAATCACTGTACAGTGATTGGGGAATACAGATACACTGCAAGGCAATTATGAAGTAACACGTCACGATATCTGATCAACTACGGTGAGTCTGATTGTAAGGGAAATCTGTTTAGAATGCCGTTCTGTTTTAATATTAAAATGTGGATTTTTGGCACCAGTGATTTTGATACACTTCGGCCTCCACTTTGACACCCAGGTGATTAAAGTTATGCAGTCATGTTTTGCTCAGTTGAGATAGTTGATTAACATTGGGACGTTACTTTCTCTTCCAAATTAGAAAAAGTAATCCATGATATGTTTCCTCCAGACTTGACTACTGTCCAGCTTTTTACTCCGGCATCAGCAAGCATAACATCTAAAGACTGCTGCTGCCAGTTTTGTTTAATCACATATAAACAGAAGCGATCATATAACACCAGTCCTCAATTTCCTTCACTGGCTACCTGTTAGTTTAAGAATTGATTTTAAGGTTTTACTGCTTTGTTTTTAAAGCCTTAAATAGTCTGGCTGCAGTCTATATCTGCTAACTCTCGATGAGCCTGACACATGCCTGAGATCTTCTAGTACGGTCCTACTCATGGTTCCTAAACCTTGACTGGTCACAAAGTGACCGAGCATTTGCAGTTCGTGCTCCACCTACCTGAGGATGTCTGACAGGCAAACTCAGTGTTCTCTTTTAAATCTCTTCTTTGCATTTGTCTCTCTCACCTTGTATTATTAGAGTATTGGATCTTATTTGTTATTGGCTTTGATAATTTCCCCTGTTTTATTTTAATTGTCTTGATTATTATTAGCCACATTTCCTTTACAATGGGATACACATGCTCGTAGACGTAACACATCAAGGATGTTCTGCCCACCATCCCAGACTGTCTCTCTCCTTTACCAGTCTGAGTGCTCTATCTTTGGGCGCCTTTGAAATAAGTCATCTCTTCTCTTTCCTTTGTCTCCTCTTCACCATGTCTCTTCCTCCCTCTAGCCATCACTCTCCTCCTATTCTTAGTGATGGTGCGTTTGTTCTGTGAGGCGAATGCCACGTGGGCCCCTTTTATAGCTCTGCACCATTTGTTTTATTTATCTGACAGGCGTCCCCCCGTATTGTCCCAGGTTATCAGCGCTCTCCTGCATATCGCGTTACCGCCTGTGTGAGGCTCTGACCCATCTCAGGGTTCACCTTTAAATCTGATTCTTATCATTACCTCCGTGATAAATAGGCAGGCTTAGAAGGAGATTATTACGCTCGTCCCGTTCCCCTTTTCCCACTGTCGACGGTGCACTGCGTCCGGCCCTGAGCTGTCATCCCAGTCTCAATCAAGAAGAAAGCAAATACTCAACTCTATTCCTTTAAAGATTTGGTGACTTTAGAAAAAAAAATAAAAAGGGCTACGTCTGTTCCCATGTGAATGGTCTCTTATCTCCAGTGGGCGTCCTTAAAACCCTCTTCCCACTCTGCTTCTCTCCTCTGAGAGTTAGTCAGCACATCGTCATACTGACAACTGAGCTCCCCTATCGATTTTTCACACGGTTCTTATCTGGGGCAATAGTTTCAGAAAGTTTTTTTTTTTTTACTAATGAAAGTTGTGTCATTTCAGATGTAATGCACACATCTACCAGTGCTCCTATCTCACTACTGAGCATAACAGGTCCCTCTCTCTCCTGTGCTAGAAAATCTTCAGCTGCACCTTGCATGAATTCTAGGCAGAGAGCACAAACCTTTACAGCCTGCATCATGTGGAATTACAATAAATGTGCATCCAAACCCGTCTAATTTAGATAATGTTGTTTTGTCACTTTTGCCTGAACTAAATTCTGTTGTTTGCTGGTCGAGGAATATATTCCACACGAAAGAGAACAAAGACAAACCACACTCTCTTTACTTTGCATTAAAAGCAAGCTCAAGACATAGTTGGACTTTTAGAATTATAAAATAGTTATTTGGTTCATCATACATCAACTTGTTTATGGATTCAGTACATCAGTGTCACAGTATTATGTTCAATCTTTGTCAGATTTATATATTTTCTTTTCTGTGTTTACATCATCAAATGAAATTGCAGCCTGATCTTGACTATTTTCACATGTATGCAGAAAATTCAGGTAATTGTAACTAACTCTTTCCTCTCTTTTTTCAAGAGAAATGTATCTAAGGGGTAATGTTCGTCTTTCTTTGGTAAAACACTCACGTCTGGATTTATGCTCCTGTAATTAAGCACTTTCTGTGTGTCCCTTTATTTCCTCATCATCTCTTTCTCTCAGGCAGAAGCTCAGCAGTCAGTCATCCTCGCTTTGATTGGTCACTTAAAGCCAATCCTGCTGTCCACCACTGGGAAATATGGAAATTATTATTTAGTTTCCCATGTGGGGTCAAAGGTTAAACTGGAACAAAGATAAAATCGGGGAATGGTTTGCTTTGGACCTGGGTTGGGGGAAGAGAGACCTCACGCTAACATTAGCAGCTGGCTTCTCTCACCTATTTCATGTGGACAGTTTTAATAGCAGTAAGCTGAAGGAAGTGCATGACCCGGTGATGGAGGACACTAACGTTAGTCCCGGGTCGCAATATCTAACCGGGGTTCACAATCTTAAAGTAAACATTTCCAAGGATGCATCCATTGGGCATATTCATCAGTGTGAGAATTCACAGCTGGACTGTCATCACACTGGTGGTCTAGTAAAGCAGATGGCTTTTGTTTATCTTAAAAAACAAATGTTAATCTGTTACATTAAATAATTGTATGCCTTACATTTAACTCTCAACATTACTGATATATTAGAAGCCTAATAATGCCAATTACCAATGTTTTTAGATCATAAACATCAAATCTATTCTTAAATCAGTATATGAGGCAGACCTTTTGACCCCTTTGGTATCCTCCTGTTTGGTCTAATTATTAGATGAAATGACGAATTTGATCTCCTTTCAAAAGCAGCCAATTCAAAAGACCCCCATTCATTCTCAATCATGTTTGGGCAGCCAGTTAACAAGAGCAGACTGGTGCATTAATGATGATAGATTCCACACCCAAGGCCTTTGGAGAACAATCACTCCCAGAATGCCATGCAAGAGGCTGACCTCCTGACCTTTGTCAGGCCACACAGAAAAGGAAATCTATAAGCAGATTTGGAGGCAGGAGTGACCAGTGGTCAGAAAGACTGACCAGTAAGTGTTAGAGCCTGTTTGCTGGACAAACAGGCTCAGGCAGAAAAGATCCACAGCTGGAGAATAATCCCATTGGAAGCCCCTAAATATCCACACCATGTAAACTAGAGGGACCTTAAGATATGCAAATCTTTTTAAAACCTAATGAAGCTCAATCTTATTTCACAACAAGCTGAATTTTGTTCCAAAGAAACAGAAAAGAAGAGTTGAATTGAGTCTCTTAGTGTTGCTCTGTGGGAAACTTGTCATCTTTGAACTCTGAGGGGGTTCCATGGTGGCACCTCAGCAACCACTGTCTCTGTGCAACTGACCCACTTCCTCTTCTTGGTTTTAATCTGTATATCACAGATTTGCCATTAATGTTACTGTACTACTTACTATTTATACCATGTAAACATACAGGACAGTCAAGATATATGTCCTAGATATGTATTACTCCCTGTCACGCTTTCAATTCTGTGGGACTATTGTCTTACTCAAGCATTGTTCCGTCTGTTGCAAATGCCAGCCTGCAGCGATATGAAACCACACACAGGGACATAGATATTACCCCTTGCAGGATCAGTATGAATCTTGGTCTAATGGTAATGTTCAATGAAAACTTGAGGATCAAACATATTTATTACATCTCATCTTCGGGGGGATGTGAATGTCATATCCAATCTTACTGGGACTCCATCTAGTATTTGGCTAAGAAATTGCACTTATAACCCTGAATGTTCACCTCATAATAAACTAGAAGAAAAGTCTGTGGATGATAACAGATATGGAAATGTTTTTTTGTCCGTGCAAGAGTAGTCTTTAAAATCGTTAAGGTTCGACCAAAGTTGTGGAATAAACAACCATGTTGGACTTAAGTTGCAACCATTACAGCAGCATTGCTAGCCCCGCCACGGTGGGGTTTAAGTGTGCCAAGTGTGAGTTTAAAATCAACACAATTCCTCTTGTAGTATAAGGATTACAACCACACGCTAACACAATACACTGTATACTGAGCCTCATGCTACACAGTTAACCCAACAAAGCAGACAACCCTGACAGATCACCCATTCTGTGTGCAGCAGCTGTAATTTTCCCAAACACCTGCCTTGACTTAACTATCAGCTGTGGTTCCTGTCGCTTTTTACACTTTACCTAAATAGGTTGGCGGTCTTTACAAGCAGGGTGATAATCCTACCTTTTATTGCTGCTAAGACGGGCTACCTTCACTGGCTCTTTCTGGGATAAACACCCATACCAACACCTCAAGCCTAGGGCCTAGTGTACTGTAGTTTCCATTCTTGTCAGGAATATCAGCAATGAAGCAGATTCACAGCATAAAATATATCACTTGAAATATTTAAGTACATATTAATAAATTTAATTCTAGATTAAATTTTCCTAGGAAAGGAAAATGAGTAGCTTAGTATGTTGTGTATGGGTGTGCAAATTATATTCTACTGGCATTAACTTAAAAAAAACCTGACCTTTGACTTCATTCATTTTAAGTAGCTTTTATTAAGACAAAATAAGTGAGAAATGAACATTGTCAACAGAACTTTGGAGATCAAATCCTCAATGTTGTAGCCTCCGAGCTGTAGCAGGCCTGATGACAGCAGTCCATTGAGTGTATGTGTCTGTGTTTCTGTAGGGTTACATATTGATTAATCTCCCATCCTTATCTCTCACTATGGGGAGGTGGGGGAGGGAGTTTCATGTGAAATCGTAAATGGGACCTTTCATAAAAGTCTGTGGGTACAAACATTGGTTATTCAAGGACAAATTGTTTTCCATGAAAACCTGATAGAACGATCAGTCCACTGAGCAAACTTTAGTCATTATTTGCATTCAGAAAAAAAAAATCCATTGAGGGCAGCTTTTGGCTCTTTTCAGTCAAATGGTGAGAGTTGATGTGTTTGTTTTTCAGTGGCAGACATGTAGTTTGTTAACCTTACTGGTAGATTATTTCATAGTGTCCAAGGTTGGATCCCACTGGAACAAATAAGGACACAGAAGTAAGCCGTGAGTAAATTCCAACAATGGTTTCTTCCTGAAATGATGTCATACCCAGATAGTGGTTCATGAAATTGTCCACAAAAGTGTTACAGTACTGCTTGTGGAGGAGAATGAAACTCTGTAATATGTTGTGCTTCTTCTGGATTTGTATTTGTGTATGATTCAGCTTTTGGGAAAACACATTAGATGTGTCATTGTGAATATGAGTGTGACCACTTGCATAATTGGAGTGACTCGTGAAAATATGATTTCATTCATCAATGTTTCATGTCTGCATAGTGAGTCATCGCTGAAACTCCTGTCTCCTTTCTTTTATGATATTTGTGAGTCATGTGGCAGCAGACTGTGGAGAGATAACTTCAGTATCAGGAGGACAGGCACATTCTGATGTTGATCTCTTTGCTGGTGCTTTGTTGTTGCCGAGTGAGGATCTATACTATCGTGTTTCTATCAATGTCAGGTAGCATCTAGGTGTCCATTCAGTGATGGCATTCCTGCTGGGAAGGACTCAGTGATTAAAGCAGACAGGTGTTCTTAGTCCTCAGAGAAATAAAGAAAGGGAAGCATTGATGGCAACATGCGGCCATCATGGAGGAACATCCATAAAATAGATCATGGCGAGGAGAAAATGGATAAGAGCTCTGGGCAAGAAAGATCCAATCCATCGAGTGGTGGATCATTGTTGGCTGCTAAACTAAAGTTACTCAGTGTGAGAATCTCTGTGAACATCGTGGAGACACTCAAATATACCTTAGCTATACCTAGAATGTATTAGAGAAAATAAAAAGGGTCATTCATATGTCATTCATGGTCAGCAAGAGCTGTAATAAAACAACAGTCTGCAAATATACAAGATCAACAACAAGACTCTTCAGTCTACTCCAGCACACTCATCATCCAAGCAGACAATGAGTATTATACAGTTTTAAAGGCAGTAATTGTGATTTGTTATCCACTGTTTTTCTTTAGCCTTTTGGACCCATCCGCCCCCTTTCATCACATGCTCACAAAATATCATACAACGAGTCCTCAAAGTCAACAAAGATGCAGCAAATCCAGTCATTACTTTTAGCTGCACCTTTAAATCAGCCTAAAAAAAGTCATTTCCCACATGTCTTTCCTTGGGGGTGCTCCAGCCATGCCTTAACATTTCAAAAAAATGACAACCTGACATTAACCTCCATTCTGCAACTCTCACTGTGAGGTTATGATGGAGTAAGCATGGTTTGAATAATTTAACCTCTCTTTTTTATCTTTACAAAGTAGCTGCTGTCATTTTGAGTGTTTACAAGTAGCTCTTCACTCTGCTTTAAAGTGTGGTTATTCAGTAACATAACACTCGGGCCTTCAATGTAGTCGTCAACTCAAACTTTTTTTTTTTTTTAAATACCCTAAAATCTGGAATTTAACCTGCACTGGTAAATAAACAGTCTAATTTTGAGACTTTTTGGGGTTTCTCCTAGCAGGAAAAAGATTCAAACGTGTTCCTGCATGAAGACTTCCATAAGGTTCAGCAACAAGTAGTTTATCTGAATAGTCCTGCCTAACACCGAACAACCTTAGTTGTTGCATCCACTCAAACTTATATGGGGGCTACATGTGGGAAAATTGACCAATCCATAATCTTTAAAGAGATTTTCACGATTGTGACAATGAGCTGTGCTGTATTTTGGGTTCAAAGCTAGCATCAACCCCCCACTTGATTGTGCTAGCATTGATTCAGGAGGTTCCTTAATTTGGGCTGAGCACTATTGATGAAGCTACTGATCTAACTGAAGTCAGTTCCTGTAAGAAGTAGCTTTACTCCTCTTAAGAAAAATAAATAAATAAAAACAAATATTGACAGATTTACAAGAATAGCATCAGTTTTCACATAACAATTATGTGTGTATGTCATTAAGTATAAACATTAATGACCAGGTACATTTAAAACATTGCATTGACCTGTTTTCAATTTTCTATTTCGTTGTACTTGTTGCAATGACAATAAAGGCATTCTATTCTGTTCTATTTTTATGTGTATATTTACATGTACTGATAGTCAACTGATTGTAGATTTTCCATCTGATAATCATTCTCTATCAGACTTTTATTTTTTTTTTTTGTCATATTTGATTATCTGTCCTGCAAATTTAGACTTTTGGGAATGTTTGAGATGAAAATATGTTCTAAAAATAACAGGGAGAAAAGTAAAAAATTTAAAAAATAGTTTTAAATCTTTTATTTTACTAGTTTGGGTGACAAGTTATTAAGTTCCTACTTTATACTTTTGATTTATTGATAAACCTCTTTTTGGTTTATTCAAATTGTTAAATTTGAAATTTCTTGCTTGATTGCTTGTTTTCATTAGTTAAAGGCTCATCCCCCTTTCTTCTATTTTTATTGATTTGCCCAGACCTGATGTGACATTGATTAGGGGATGACTGGTAGCCACATCCTTTTTAAGTTGATCTGCCAACATCAACATTCAAAATGTTTGCCTGATGAAGGTCTTGCACCGAAACATTGCAATTAAACTTTTTTATAGGCCTTTGCAAGTTGGACAGTGTGTGGGATTCTTGTAACTCTATTTTTTTTAGTTTCTTATCACTCCTCTCCTACACACTTGTCTTTTGAAGTTGGATGTGCGAAGCCTTCTTCCTTTTTTTTTTTTTGCCAGAAGTCAACATACATCTGTGTTTACATGTGTAACAGTGTGTTGAGGACTCTTCAGCTCAGTCGCCTGGCTGTGAGTGGATAAAACTGAATCCAGTGAATAAGCTGTCAGCTGTGCATTAACATATCGCCATATGATTCCTGGCACTCGCGTCCCACAGGGCTCAGATTGAATCAGAAGTGTTTGTATATAATTTCATCATATTACAGCGTGTCATCCTGACGGCAGAGCCGTGTCATCTTAGGAAAGCTAATTGGATTTGCTGGATGAGTGTGAGGCATCGCAGCCACAGTGGGTCTTTCAGGATTGTGATGACACATCATGCTGGACTGTAGTGTGTCAGCAGCAGTGAAGACAAGCCCAGAGCCCACAAATATCATACGACTGGTGAATTTATCACCCATACATCATACCACAGTCCCCACAACTGTGCAAGATGATTGATTTAGACCACTCCGCTGTTTTCGGAAGCATAACCACATTTCGATGAAACCATGTCAGCCCGCCTCAACGTGATAAATCATGAATCTTTGTCATCTTGAAATTGACACAACGAACAGTGGAAGCATTGTATAATCCAAGCCTATTTAAAAACCTGACACGAGATTGGACTCACCATGCTGCTGTAAATAGATGAAGTCTTCGGGGACAGCGGCCTTGGGTGAAAGCAGCTCTGGCAGAACTAAAGAGTGATTTACTGTATTCACCACTTGGCCTGCTCTTTTCACTGAGAAAAAGGCTAAACTGAAAGAGGAATAAATGTTGCTGAAGTTTTCCCAAGCATTGCTCAGATTCATTATGTGCATAACTTACTTAATAGCATTCCTTCCTTGTGCACTTCACGCCATGCCTACCCACCATGCACTGCAAAGGCTTTATGTGCTCCCAGCGTTAGCAGGGATGGTGTTAGAGTTGGAAAAACTGTTTCTTTATAACTTCTGACATTATGACAGTGTGAATTTTCAGGGTGGTTTTGTACTGACAGATGACAAGAAGAGAAAGTCTGAAAGACAAATGCACTAGGGACGTTCACTTAACACACGCCAGAGGACACAGGGAACATAGTGTTATTGGAGCATAAGCTTTTGGTGAGAAAGATTTTTGTTATATAGAGTCCCCACAGCAAACAGAGCTGATTAATTCAGCCCTCCAACCCCCACCACGAAAATGATTCCCCCCACAGCACAGGAGCACTTGGGCATGTTTAGCACAAATGTAATTACGGCCTCGGTAAGCGGCCAGCTTTTTAAAGGACCCCTTCTCCTGCTCTCTCGCTTCAATACCTGATGATGTCATGGCCCTTTGTGGGGTCGCAGAAACTCCTCAAATCAACTGCCACTCATGACCTTTTCTTTCAGTTTTTTTTCTCTCTCCCCCTTTGCCCAATTCTTTCTTTCCCCTTTTTCTTTTGCTGGTTCATAACTGAGGTTCCCTTTATGGGTTGATCAAGCAGCCCCCTCCCATTGGCTCGCTCTGCTTTTGGAGCCATTTTATGAGAAATGCATGCCCCTGTTTGGATGTATTGATAGTCCGCATAGACATCCCAGTCTTTTGTCCTCCTGGCCTGCTCCAGTCTGAAAAGTTTCAGAACATGAAGAAAGGATTCCACATACACCATTATGGTGACTATCCCTCCTCTAAACATATTTGACTGCAGACATATTGCATTTTGAGCGACCAGCGCAATGCAGCTTGGAGAATTTCTCCAGTTTTATTGCTGCTCGCAGTGGCTGAGAGGAATGTAATCTGGCAAACAAATGTTGTGACAGACAGCTTGTCTGGAACGTTTTATGGGCCGTCTGCACCATTGGTAACACCAGCCCTCACAATAGTTAAAGGTGCATTTACGTTTTCATGCACAGCTTTATTTATTCATTCACTCTTTTCTTTAATGTAGCTCCTCTGGGTTTTGAATCTAATTAAAGATAAAGCAGTGCACAGTTTGAAAAGGGCCATGCTAATAAAGGCGCAGCACTAATCCAAGGCTCACCCACAGCAAACCGCATGCACGCAAATTACTGGAAATGTGCTCGTTTTCTTTAGAGGCAACTAGACAAGTTTGCCTTGGATATTGGGAAGAAATTTCAATCAGATCCACGAGACTTCCATAAAGGATGATAAAATGCATCAGTGTCATTATTCTCAACTTTTGTTGATGACTTCAAAGTTATCTCACCTGGAGTTAAGTTTTAGCGATGACTATATCATGTTGTGGAACTCTGGTCCTTCTTTTGGGAAAGGTCTGTAACTCTTATCATTGATAAAGTTAAAATGTTTCCAGCTTTATAGACCTTTATCAGAGAGATCACTTCCATCAATCCAAGCTATGATACTGTATATAAGAAAACCTTTCTTGATTTTATGTTTATTTTCCCCAGCTCCTTATAGTTGTAGAGCCTCATGAGTTCAACATCTCTTAACTGAGATTAGAGATAAACAAAGCAAAGCACATTTGCTGCCCTGAGACATACTCATGTGAGTTAATTGTAATCCAAATAATTGCAATAGAATGAATAGAGAAGACGACAACAATAGGTTAGTCTTACAAATTCTAACATCAGTAGGAAAGTAATAGCTCAGATATGTGGTGCTGAGAAAAACAGCAAATTGGCTGTTGAGAGAAAATGTAAAATATTGAGCTGTTGGTAAGACACAAAAAGAGAACATAAATAATTTAATCACTAAATGTATTCCTTTCATATCGTCTTCCATTGTTTTTCTTATTGTTGTCATATCGTTGCTATAACACACTGACACCCCTCTTGTCTCTTTTGCCGTGTTTCTCTTGTCATACAGATTCCTTAGACAAAACAAAATGAATGAATCAGTTGACGCAGTAGTAATACATGAAGCTTTCCTCCCCAGTGGGGACTTTCAGCGACATACACACAGTTTATGTCTCATTATGATTGTCAGTGTGGGAGAGAAATAGAGGAGGCATTCATTTGTCCTTTGGCCTGATTTTCTATCTCCTCCATGCTCCTCTCTTCATCTCTCCCCGTCCAAGTGATTACAGCACACTTAAATGCCTAATTGGCTTTACTCCTTATTAGCAATACAATTATACAGGCCTTGGGATTCTCATGTGTGCGGCCATCTGTAGAGAAGAGACACCATTCAGATCTATCCATAATTCAAACCATAGTTATTCTTCCTCTGACAAGCCCGGGCCATTGTGAGGATTGTATGGTTCTTATCCTGGCCTGCACGCCTCTCTTTCTGTTTCCTTTTGATCATTACCTCACCTTTATGCTCAATTGATAGAAGCCTTCCAAATAACACCAATCATTATTTTCCACGTTTCCAGTGGGTGTCTTGTGCTGAATGTTCAGAACAAATTCAAACATTTTATTTAAAAGTGTAAGAAAATGTTTGTCACTAATCATTTGTTTCTTCTGGTACACACTTGTTGCATCGCATTGTATCTTTGAATGTGCTGAATCATCAGTTTCATGATTAGCTCAACATAAGGTCATTTAAGCATTCTGATGTAAACCACATTGGGGTGAAGTTCTTCTTTATTGATGGAGAAATAAACTAAAGCTTTAAAAGTTTCACCATCAGTTTAAAACAACAACAATTACATTTTCTCATACATCCTGTTTGACATAATTAAAAGATAAACCAGTGGTGAACAGAGTAAGTAGGCATGGTGTAACTTTATTTTTATCCTCTAAAATGCCTTGTCATAAAAACTGATTTATTTTCTGATAGTTTTGGTTCCAAATTACTCTTTAAAACAATTTTAAGTTAACTTTATTAGTTATTTTAATTTATCTTTTGTCTTATTTCCATTTGTTTTGTTTATTTTAAAGTTGTTGTTTTTTTTGTTTGTTTGTTTGTTTGTTTTCCCCATCAAGTCTAGATTTAAGTCACACTGGTAAATAAGACAGTGTGTTTTTGGGTGAGACCCCAAAAGCTCCCCCAAAAGAAAAAAAGGTTTAAGTTTAAACTGTGTTGCTCCATGAAGACTTCCTTTACTATTAGCTTGAGAACTATCAGAATCAGAATCAGAATCAGCTTTATTGGCCAGGTATGCTAGAACACACAAGGAATTTGACTTTGTTAAACTGTGTTCTCCTTGTACAAGGCATAAGAATAAGGCATACAAATAAACATACAAATATAATAAAAATAAAAATATAATAATAATAACATCAGCTATAAATACAAAGAAAAACAAATAGGCATGACTAATATGTACAGACTAAAATAATATGATAATAGTGCAGTGGTGAGTAGCAGCTAGTAGCAACTATGGTACCTTTAAAAAAAACTGTTAAACATTGGTTAAAAACAAAACAGTCATGTACTCATTAATAATAAGGGCTTTGGCCTCATCTTCCATCCTGTTTTTATAATGTCACAAACGTTTTGTATCTAAAATCTGTTTGTAAGTCAGTTCGTGTAGTGTCCTGTTAACTAATTTGTGACATCCTGTAGTTTCAAAACTCGATGTTTTATGTGAGTGCCTGCCTTAGGACTACGGATTAAATTTAGCTATTGTGCTGACTCCGACATATTTACACTGAGGCATACTGTTGAAATGTTGATTAATGTGCATTGTCTTAATCAAATAAAGTCAAATTGAATTAAATTACATTTAGCAACATGCAGTTTTTATGCAGCTGTGTTGCTCTATCTGGTGCTTTCGCTTACCTGCCAGTTACACCAATACCAATGTTGAGCTCAGACCCACTGCCTGTGACCAATTGGCCGAGACTCATACAGACCCCATCCACTGGTTACTTGTTGTCTTTAATTGTGGAATCTTTCTCTTTAATCAAACCAGCAGTTCAAACAGTGTATTTTCTTAATAGAATACCATACAAAAGTATGACCTGATGAGGAAGAAACGTGTTAAAAATTGGTTCCATTAGACTGGTTCCACCTCGCTATGTATCCACCATGCTTTGCAAATTTGAAGCGATTGATTGCTTCTTTGAGCACCTTCTTCCAATAAAATATTCTCAGTGTTTTATACTGCTTATATGGTAATACCAATGTGTGTGACACAGCTGACTTTTAGGATGACAAAAAATGTGTTCAAAGTTCGTCTTACAAGCTGATTTATGATGGCACCTAAAAGACAACATTTTGATTAGACTATTAATAAAGATAAATGCAAAAATGAAATAAAAAATAATAGTTGTCACCTTGACAGGTGAAGTTTGTAATCAGACAGAGCCCACTGAACTTTGGCTTTGATAATAAATGGATTAATGTAGCCAGGTACGTCAGAGTGCATCATTACCTATAGGTTTATTATCAGTGACCATATCTGTGAGCAGAGGAACCTGTCTGTCTAGCCTGCTCTTCTGATGTAATAAGACAGCTCTGATAGTATCTAATGACAAGGAAGACACCCAGTTCCTGATGCCATTATCAAAAGTGGACTCATCCATCAGGCGGCAGCGTGACAGCGGATGTGTGTGTGATGACAGGAAAGATCTGTGATGAGAGGCTGGAGTGGAAGAACAGGGTGGGATGAGGGGTGGACTGAGGGGTTGTGGGAGCGCAGGCAGGAAGAGGCGGAGAGTGTATGACTTTAATGAGGTGGCCCACCTTTTAGCCCTGACGCCCCAGTAAGAGGTGGTGTGGGCCTAACGGAGAGTAGAAGAACTTCCCCCTCAGACAGTTCAGATTGATAGATCCATCCATCCAGGACCGGAAGCTCCTTAAATGTGGTCACTTTGTTTCCCCTGCTCAAACTGTCTCTTTCGACCTCATAACTGTGCTTAAAATAGGTTCTGCATTTGTGTTTTGTCATCTTAACTGACCGTCATTTCATAACTGAAGTATTTCCATTTTTACACAACAGGTGTCTTTTGTTTTATGAAATCAACTGCAGCATTAGGAAACAGGCTGCGGTAAATAGTGCATGCATGAATTGTTGAACTGAATTGCCTAACTACATAATCCTGTATTCTTTGCGTTTAAGGACATATTGCATCCTAACTCAAAGGCACACTTGTGTTGCTCAAGCACAGGAAATTTCCAACATGCTGAATGAACTCTCAAGCACTGTGGAGGAAGGGGCCGAGTTTACGCTCACGCGGATTAACATGTTTGGAAATTCTAACTCTCTCCATCTGACATCTTTGTGTGAGAAGAAAAGCAGAGAAAACCTTTGACAACGACATTTTTCACATGATCAGGGCCCGATGAAAAAGTGCCTTTGAAAGGCAGTGAAGCCCAGGGAAATTGTTTGTTGACCACACAACAACCATCGTATTGCTGCTGTCAGGCCTGCGTGGCATGAAGAATTCCTTTGGGAAACAGATTAATAGTTCATTTTCATGGCAGTTGCACTGAGAAAAAAAGAATATAGAGAGGAAGAAAGAGTGAAGGAAGACAAAATGAGACCCTTTTTTAAAAGACTTCTCTGAAAATGTCATTTACATTTTTTCCAATATTAAATTGTAAATTGAGATAAATGATAAAAGCAAATGCATGCTCAATAAGTAGCTTTATCCAAATGCTTTTGGACTAGCCTGCTTTCCACTGGGGTTGCTTGGAATAGACTTCTTGTTTTTCCAACTTGACGACAATGTCATCTGGAATGCGTTCTCAGAGACGAGGATATTTAGGAGGACTGCCTCTCCGTCCTCGTTTTACATAATCTGCTGATTTTATTTGTCAGTCAGTTTCTGCAGAAACAATACTCTTCTTTTTCAGAAATGGTTTGCATACCTTTCCTCGAATATCTAAATTAGAAGGAATTAAAAACATCTTTATGCCCACCAAGGAATGACCAATGAGAATTTAGAGTTAACAGGTTCATTGTCCTAAGAAAATAGATAACATTCAACCATTGCAAAGTGAAACATTCTAAATTGAACTATTCTATTTGCTAATTTTGACAATATGAAGACCTATTCTCCTTTAAGTAAATAGCACACAGTTGTTTTTTGCAGGATCATTTGAATCTGTTATCAGAATGGTTACATTTGGCTTATTTTTATTTAGTGTAACTAATAAATACCTAGTCAGGAAATAGATGACAGTATGTTTTCTTTAATCTGGAATGGATTTGCAGCATAATTTGTTGATAATCTGTGTTGTTGTGAAAGGGCAGAGACAGCACATTCTTTTACAGGTTGTGCTAAGTATTCATTAAAAACTAGGACATTAGTCCTTATTTGTTGCCCGTGTCACACTTTATAGCCTTGGGAACACGCTCAACAAACACCAACAAATCACTTTCCTAGACCACAGTAGGTAACCTCATGGTAAGTAGTGCAAACTTTTGTCTTTTTCCAAAGTTTTTACTCCAGTAATTGTTCTAAGTGCAGGTATCAATCAAAGCACTTGCCATTTACAGTACATTATCCCCCACATTAGCTCTGTTGAATTATGTGCGAGTGCAGGGGAGTCACTGTAGACACAAGCTCTGTGAGTGCATGTGTGTGTTGCAGAGTAGGTGTCCATGCATGTGCACACACCTTGTTAGCTGGTTTCCATGCACGTTCATAGCTTTAGAGCCAGACTGAGGTTTGATCCTGGATAGATTGAGGCCTCACTAATGGCATATGATGCTGCAGCAGCCTCAAAATGAGCCGTGTAAAAGAGTGACATTATCGATCGAGCCCTGTGAGTCGTGTGGCCTCCAAACACCTGTGATTTTAATGGCACGCTTACTTTTTCATGGTTGTGGGAATAAATCACAACGTGGCCGTGCAGTGTTGGATCAGGAGGGGGGAGAGGGGGGAGCAGTGTGGCAGAGAGCTCCATCACATTTTATATTGTGTTAATAATGTCAATGTATGTGGGGGAGAGAAGGCCCTGCACGCATTCATCACAGGCTCGGAGGAATACAGGGAGACGACTGGACAGGGTGTCGGGCTGGGAGACAGACGCCTCCATTGAGCTTTCCGTCATTCCTCCACAGACTCAGACAGAGACTCTGAGGATCTATATAATCTCCGTGCGACACAGCATACAATCTGTCTGCTGGGCTGCTCTCAATAGCACTAAATTTGAGCCCAGAAACATTCATCAAGACATATGCTTTTATTCTTGCCATCGGAGAGGTTAATGGGATTAATTCACAATTTCAATCACTCTGAAATGTAGCTATAAATAATTCATAGTCTCAATGGAAAGCAAGCTTTCTCTTCATTAATTCTTAAAAATTATTTTCACTCTCTTTCTGTTTGATAAATGATGCACACACACACACACACACACACACACACACACACACACACACACACACACACACACACACACACACACACACACACACACACACACACACACACACACAGAGAAAAAAACAAACTGCTGTTTTTTGTTCCCCTTAAATACCATCTAATAAAAGTGTTGCTCTCACCGTTTAATACTATGTCGAAGAATCCCAGGAGATCATCCTAGGTTTCACTTCCTGCCAGGGCTATTTCAGCACACCTTCCAAGAAATGCCCTTAATCTGGTTGGGATTACTGAGAAGAATTTACTTATTCATTGATCCTGTTGACATGTCTTCTAAATTCAGTGAAATCAAACCAATTCTCCATGAAACACATAGTTATTATTATTTTATGTCATTTGTCCCAATCACCTGTAATAAACATATTTAAAACTCTCCTTGTATAGTTCAGTAAATGACATCTTTTCCACTCCTGGGACTGGACAAAAAAAATAGATGTAAATCATCGGAGGTGAACAACAGGTAGTGAGCTAGCAGGACTATACAATTATAACATCCTCTTGGAGCAATAACATGTAATCCACCAGCACCCATCCCGGCAGGCACTTAAAGACTTTGACCCCTTGCACTCCCTTGCAATGTGGTTAATGCAGATTACAATGGTCTGACTACTGAGAGCCCTCCTCACAGCTGCTCCCACCTCTCCCAGTCTGTAATTTTAGCAGACACTAGCTCTCCTCTCCCTGAAAGCTCAAGTAGCACAGTCAATAGAAATTTAGACATTCAGTTTGTCGAAGAAAAAAAAAAAAAAAACAATGAGGAAAGATACAGCTCTTTGGAAGTTTGAGGGTGAGATGGAGAAGACAGGAGTGAGAGTGCACTGAGAGGAATCAGACGGGCAGCTCACTTGTCAAACAGGAGTTGGCACCTTCACACTTCCGTTTCTCTTGCTGCCAGTGGCCTCATTTGAGCTTAAGAAGGATCAACCTCCATAACAACATGGAAGTTAACCACATGGCATGTCACAGTTTTTTCTTTAACTAAAATGTTTTTTACTTCTTTAAACCTTGAACCTACGTTACTATAAAACAAATTGTGGTTGTTACAGTTACTTTTCACCAGGGAAGGTTGCTTTTTGGCACCTTTGTAGAGTATCTAAAGGGGCAGAATAGCAGCAAAAGGTTATTTTGGACCGTCTCCAAACCACGGATTTATTATTCCTTGTCAGTGAATTGCTCTGTGTATTGAATATATTCGCTCTAAACTAATTGACCAGTATGGTGAGAGGCGCTGAATTAGGCAAATGGGCCCAGGATGTGAAGTTGGACTTGATTTATTACTTTGAATGCAACTCAGATCAATGGCTCAGCTCCCCAAAACCATTGCATTTCCCAGCTGAAATCATTGTTATGCTTAAGAAAAGAGAGATTATGCGGGCTTAATGAGTTTCAGTGGTTGAATGTGTTTGCGCGCCATTCAGGGGCGAAATCATATTTAATGGCTGACACTCAGTTCATGGCAGGTCCTCCTTTTTCTCAGTGGCAGGTCACCTTCGTCACCAGGAAGGCCCTTTCAGAGGGGAGGGCCAGAGATAGGGTTCTACATTCATGAAAAGAGGAGCACAAATGCTGTTCATGAGAAATGAAATGGGAGAAAAGCAGCTGATTTGCACACAGCACTGCAGCTCAGCCCGGGGTTGGCTATAGGCCTCAGCCTGCTGACCTCACTGTGCCAGACTGGGACCTCGCTTGCTTAGGGGGACGCTTTTGTTTCTCGTGCTCGAGAAGAGCACTAATTTCATTTCAGTCTCGCCACACCAGTTGCCTTGGCTTCTGGGTGAAAAATGTTGCAGATCGCTAATAAATTAAGATGTTCGCTTTCTTCTGTCTCAGAGCTGTTTGTCCCGATGTCCCAAACTAAGCCCTCAGTTATATTTTCACAACTGAATTCGCATTCATTTGCAAATCAACCCCATACAATTAATTCTCTGAGACTGAAATTCTAAGAGGCTGATTAAGGAAATAAAGGACAGCTATAATTTGGCTGTAGCCTGACAGCATTGCCCTAAATTCTTGTTTTCACTGAAGTCCCATCTTTGTGTTACAGGTTTGTTTCCTTGTCAGCCGTTGCTCACAGGATCCAGCTCTTTGCTTTTGCAAAGTCTTCCCGATATTTTACTTCAAACACTTCCTTTTTTGTTTACAATATTGTACAAAATGTTTCAAAGTGAACAAAATTTTCAAAGTGAACAAAATGCACCACTAAAGCCGTACTTTAGTGGTGCACAAACATTAACATTTCCACACTCTAATCAATGCATCTTTTGTATATTTGACCTTTTGTCAATAGTTATAAGATCTTATTAAGAACAATTCATTACCGTGCTCAGTTATGAGATTAACAGTCATCGGTTTACAAATGAAAAAAGGCCATCCCATCTTATTCTGGTTTAATAAGCACTGAATCCACTCTATTGATTATTCACTGCTAATACACAGTAGCTAAAATCAATAAGCTGCCCAACTCTCATTTCAATATAAATCCAATTATTGCTATTGCTAAAGCTGAAGAAATTAGTGAGGAAATGGATCTTTGTGTTATGTTCATTTGTGCATATATTATGGCCTCTATAATAGTCTTTGTTTAGTATGTTCGTTACATATAGGCACTAAATAAAGTCTTATTTTTATAGCAGCACACGTATAAACACACACTCACTATTGACTTCCAACCCTTTATACATAATCTTGCAAATGTAATTTATTACTGACAGAGGGTGCAACTTTTTTATGTGTACCTCTAGTTGCTGTTATCTGATTAAGTTCAATATTACAATAGATATGCTGGATTTGATGACTCCATATTGAATCGTTTGCTTCCAGGGAGTGATAGCTCCTCACACAAAGTGAGCAGAAATATGCTCTTACATTCCTCTGTAGAATTCTATTCAATCCCCTTTAAGTCTCTCTAATCACCTGGTTACACATAAGACTGTTTGGTTTTTCAAATCATCTCTAGTTAGAGGTAGAAGTGAGAGAGACAGAGAGAGACATCATTACTCTGTAATAAAGCATCCATATGGTGTAAATGTTGAGCTGGTGCAAATCCCTGCAGCTTAGCTGTAGAGCACCCTGGCAGGGAAGGTCAGGAGTAAATTCGTCTGACTTAAGCATATGTTTCCTTTTCTGCCATTTATATTTCTGGGGTGATGGCACGCTCAGGAGATGAGAGGTACACTCGTAGGTTTTAAGACTTGAAAGAAAAGCCATGACCCTGTGCTTTATGTTTTAGATACTGCAAATAATCATACAAATATGATTCATAATTTCAAAGCAAGATGCTCATTAGTAGTATGGACAATGATCTGGGGGATATGTGCATTTTTTTAAATCATTTTTTCCTTTTTGAGTGTGTGCAATTTAAAAGTTCTATTTCTATGTTTTCCTGGACTCTGTTTTCTTTTTTTAAGAGAAATTACTGCATTAAAAAGAGATTCAAGTATGACGTGAATGGAAGCAAAGGTCCTCAAGACCCAATTTGAAAGGTTTATTATAAACAGTGATAATTATACAACTGCATCTATATTTTCCTCTCTCTGAAATAATCTGAACGCAACTATTGACATCCAGTCTTTTAGAAAACAAAACCTGTGTACTTATTTTAAACACAATTTAAACCAAAATGTGGGCTTTCCCTCTTTTTCAAACAGCTTTGACCCTTTACAGACATTCAGTAAGTAACAGTAAATTACATATATGACATGGCATGTCATTGTTCATAAAAAAATCAAGACATCTGGAAGTAAAGGTTTTTAAAGATAAAGGAGAAGAAAGGGAGAATCTTCAATTTTGATTGCTCTACAGACTTAAGGCTGCTTGGCTAGCTTTAGATGATGTTCCATCAGATGTGATGAGTTCATCTGCTCATTTGGAAGTTGTGTGTTTTCAAGAAGCACGAAGGATGCTTGATGTGCCTCTTTGACTGCCTTCTTTTAGTATTCAAGAAACAGGTAGCAGGATGGAAGATGTTTATTGGGACAATTCATAAAAGTATTTAGAATAGTGCAGCAACATATTGTACAACCAAGTTAATTTTTTGGCACACTGTAAGGCTCAACTGTGCTCCTTTAAAAAATCTCCAGACTTGCATCTTGACAGTGTTACAGTAACCTATAGTGTTCATAATTTACTAGAAATGGACTGAAGCATTTCCCTACTATTGCCTCGGCATTGGTGACCCGTTGACTTGGCCTTTACCTGGGATTTACCAACCAAAAGTCTACTATTGCACAAGGAATAGATAGCCGTGGATGCCCAAACTTCTATTGTCCTCTTGCCTCCATATCTGGAAAATGTTCCTGGGAAAACACTGGACTGGACTTTTATGGTACTTTTCTAGGCTTTGACACTACATGTAGTGTTCACCCATTCACCCCACATGTATACACTGATGGCAGAGGATGCCATAATAAGTTTCCATCTGTATTAACTATGTTGTAATGCTGCACACATCCGTTCACATTCACGCTGTACAGGCTTCAGTTTAGGGTTCAGTGTCTTGCTCAAGGACACTTTGTCATGTTATTACAGGGGCTGGGATCTAACCACCAACTTTTGGATTGAGAGACAACAAACTGCACTACTGAGCAGCAGCTATTCCCAGCCATTCACAGTTACCCACTAACTATTTCTCAAGTTCTAAATAGTGTCTTTATTCATTGTACACTGATAAGGGCCTGCTTGGAGAGCTGCAATGTCACAGATAGAGCTCCACAAGTGGTCAGAACACTTTACAGTAGTCCTTTTTACCACTTAATGTCTCTCTCTCTCTGTCACACACAAACACACACACACACACACACACACACACACACACACACACACACACACACACACACACACACACACACACACACACACACACACACACACACACACACACACACACACAAAGATCATTTTAGAAATATTTTTAGAAACTACCAAAATGGGACCTGAAAAAACATCCATGTTTGCTTGAAGGAACACTGTTAACATTAACTCTCAAACAGCATCTTGCCTTAGGTTCATTTGAGAGCAGGAATTTTATCACCACTGTTGTTAAGCCCAGGGATTGATTTAAAACAAAAAAATAGCAAAAAAAAGAATGCTATACTTTCTCCCCATCCCCCAGTTTGAATTCTCGTACTTTGCCAAACCCTTTTAAAGTAGACAGGAGTCACCCTGGTCCTGATGGCTCTGCCCCTAATTATAGAGCACCTGTAATTACACAACCTGGATGGAGAGAGAAAGAGAGGAGAGCCTAAATCCAGCCGTTGTAAATTTAGATGACTGCCTTTTGATGATACCTGTTTTTTCAGCACTGAGAGGTGCAAATAATCCCATCAAAGTGAACAATGGCTACACACCTGCCTCTGACTCCTCTGCCCAATTACATGCCTCTAAACGTCAGGTCTGCCTGCCTCCTTGCTCTTGACTTTGACCTTACATTATCTGCACTCTTAGAGCACTTCAAATTATGAGGTTCTGTAGCTACTGTACTCCTTATGAGAAGGGCTAAGATAGACGAGGTAGTTTCTGAAACAACAATGAAAAACAGAGTATTTAACTGTGGTGCAAACCACATGGTGTATTTGCAGAAATAAATTGTGTGTGTTTTGTGGGTGTAGTAAGAGTAACTTGTGCAAAACAAGTGGTGTGCTTTGAGTGTAGAGATGGTAACTGAGGGTGTTTAGCTTCATTCTTATGTAGAGTTAGTTGAGTTAGTGACAGCAGTATTCTAAAATGAATTTTTTGTTACAGCATTTGTAACAATATGTTATTGTCCATCCAGGTAAATAATGGTTTCCTGTCAAAGGGCTCATCATTTTGCAATTATCACCATAACACCTTCAAAACTTGACCTGATGTTACATGTTGTCAATCTAAAATGAAATACCTTGTCAATCTTCATACATCACTAAAACTTAGAAAAATGCAAAGCTTGATGTCCATGAATCCTCCATAAAGTCTGTGTGTTATTATTCATAAGTTGATCATTTGCATCTCACAGAGTGTTAGTGTTAATGAGTTGACCTCAGGGGCAAAGGTTAAGCTCTCTTCCAGTTGAGTTGTCAGGCATTGTGTGAAGGAAGGCAGTTGGAGTTGAAGCTCAGTGTGTTATCTGTGTGTCACAGAAAAAGAGACTTTGTTAATGTGCATGTGTTCCTCTAGAGATGATATGTGTGAAAGTTTTTGTGCATGAGTGCCGAGGTGTGGGTCAAAAAGACTAAATGTGCCACTTGTAGAAATCCCTGAGGCCACTGAGGCAGCGTCCACCCAGTCAAGTGTTTCTCAGATCTCCCACCACACCCACATCATTCCCACACAAAAACTGATCAATTGAAGTCCTTTACACCTCCGTAACTTCTTTTCCTTGTCTGGAATGTTACAGAGGACAATTCATCCTTTAAAAAGCTGTTTTCTAGATGCATATTTTTAATTTAACTTTACTTTTTTATTCTTTGTAGGAAGTCTAACTCTTACATGTTTGGATGTCTTATCCTTTCTGAATGTTTTAAGTGTGCTGTTCACGCCCTTAAAGTCTACCTAATTTCTCTCAAGTTTTTTCAACTATTTTACCCCAAAACTGAAATTGGTTGTTGAGTTTTGAAGCATGTTAGCATCACTATGGCTGAAATACTCACCCCCAATCCTGGCCAATCACAGACATACACATGCACTAGTTTACAGAGGTAGTTGTTGCACTTAAAGACCAGAAATAACTTGCTCGTAATTTGTACGTTTTTTGTCTTCACTTCCCGTCAGCACTGAAACAGCCATAAAAAACCTAAGTAATGTGTAATCCTGCCCCCCTTGTGTGTGTGTGTGAGTCGTCTGGTTAACAGCTCCTCTTCAAAACCTGCTTGAAGGACAGGTTGTTATGTTGAACAGCAGTCATGTCTTACCTTGGAGTACATAAAAACTTAGTATCTCTTTTTAATTGGTTGAATTTTAAGTCATCACTGTTAGAAGTTTCTAACCTTAAGTCCAAGTAACGTGCAATCATTTTGCTATCATGTTGCAATTGTTGCTGCATTTTAAGGCGAGGGCAACTTCCCTGCATTATGTAATTCAACTAATCTAGCTCACACCTCTTTTATTTGTTATTACAAGTGAAAAAAAACTTTAATTTCCTGCTGGCAAACATTCCATAACTTCAGTTTCCTCAAATGTCATTTATCTTTTTGAATCAATTGAAGCCTACTTTCATGCATGCAGTCCTGTATGCAACCCCCTTTCCCCTCTGATTCATCACCCACAGGCCATTAGGACCCGCTTAGAGTTTAGGCCTGCTTTTATTGAATGCTCTTTTACGCCTCAGCGTTTGAAGTGAGCGCTGCTTGGCTGTCATTTCCTGCTCTGAGCGCTCGCCGCTCACGACGTGTGTAATTAAAGCACTGTGCTGAGCATCCCATAGAGTGGAAGGCCATGCTACTGATGTTTAATACCCACAACCAGACACAACGCCTCATTGACAGTGCTATGGTTCACTGCCTGTACAATTACCCTGCTGGATATACTTCACATCACCTTCACAGGTACAAAGTGCATCTGTCCACTTTCCTTCACATCAGCTAACCTCAGTTTATTTATCAAATAGTTTTGCAGAGCCACATTTATTTATACTGTAAGAAAAAAAACGTTTTATATCATGTCTTCCTGTGTGTGTCTCTTTGTGTGTATGTATGGGGGCATGTGTGCATTTTATAGGTGCTGAAGGTTCAAGTGTTAAGGCTGTGCAGATTCCATTGAACACAGATGTGTCAGATGTTCTTGCACCCCTGCAAAAGTTTCCCCATTTCAATACAAAGTGGATGCTGATAGGAGGATCACAGTATTGCACAATCTGTCCTGTTACAAAAGAAGAAATTAGAAATGGAAAATAGAACATGACTCAGTCGGCTGTCTCCTCCTTTCTCTCGCTGTGATTAATGAAAGACTAGATGGGCTCTCTGGCACATTAATTTCATAGCTCTATGAATTTACTGCCGAGGCCTCAGGCTGAAAGGGACTTTTCAAACAAAGGTCAAAGTAGAGAGCTTAAGTAGTTCTGTGTTGTGTGTCACAGCTGGAAGTCAGGTCCTGGGATTTTGAGCACTTTATGGGCCTGTTGTGAGGCTGATAATGTGCATTGTGGGAGAATATTTCACTGAAGTAGAGGTTAAGAGACAGCGGAGAAGTTAAGGGGCTTGGCCTTTCATGTAACAGGTTTTAGTGTTAGTGCATAATATTCTGACAGTATTACAAACATGCCAGAGACAAACTAAATCATCAAAGTAGGGTGGTAGTCTTAGCGTGCTGGAGCAGATGTTACTTGGAAAGGTTTGTTTTCTCATAAATGGCACATGAATTAATCAGGTGTGTATATATTTGCTTTTGGTTTCACACAAAAACCTATAAACTTGTCCTCACCCACATTCATGCAAACAAGGCTATAGTGTTTCATAGATTTAACACTGTTTTGTTTCTGTGTCAGCCAGAAGCCAGTGTGTGTAACTGTTTCTGTCATGGCTGACAATTTGATAGTTTTTCACACTTCGGTTTGCCAAGGCTTCCCATTTTTCTTCACTCCCCATTTCCGCACTAAAGCCAACTGAGGTTTACAAATATTGAGGCTTAATCCTTGGGCCTTAGACAGCCGGGCCTGCTGTGTGGTGCCCAACAAATGACTGAGTGTTCATGAGTGAAATTAGTTCAGGGAGGCCTCTGTTTCCTCTCGATGTTGATACAGGGGCAAATAAAAAGCTACGTAAAGCTGGAGCCCCATTTAGTGAGCGCTGCAGTGAGTTGAACAGTCACTGATATGAAGCTGTAGGCCAAATGTATTTTCAGAGTAGACTGAGTAGAAAAACTGAACTGGAATACTTCAAGATAAAACCTTTTTTCTTACTAACTTTGATCCTTGAATAGATCCTTGATTAAGGCACACCGTTTTCCATCTTCCTGCTGCTTTATGTGAGCTGTGATTTAACTGAAAGTCTCCAAGCTAAGGGCCAAATATGGAGTACAAGTATGTATATTACCATATACATATTGTTGTATGACATCATTTGAAACTCTCTAATTGTCCGAGAGAACTTTTTCCTTACTGATTCTTGGAAGCATTGTAAAAAGAGCACATACACTACCAGTCAAAAGTTTGGAAACAACTTCTCATTCAAGCGTTTGTATTTATTTTAATTATTTGAAACACTGTAGATTAATACCAAAGACATCAAAACTATGAAAGAACATATATGGAATTATTTAATTAACAAAAAAATGTTAAACAAACCAGAATATGTTTTATATTTTAGATTCTGTAAAGTAGCCCCCTTTTTTCTTCATGACAGCTTTGCACACTCTTGGTATTCTCTCTCAGTCCGCTTCATGAAGTGGACTCCTGGAATGGTTTCTAATTAACATGAGCCTTGTCAAGAGTTCATTTGTAGAATGACTTGCCTTCTGAGTGTGTTTGAGACCATCAGTTGTGTTGTTCAGAGGTAGGGTTAGTACACAATAGATATTTGACTACTGTTGTAATCCATATTATGGCAAACACATATTATTTCATAGTTTTGATGTCTTCAGTATTAATCTACAATGTTGAAAATAATTAAAATAAATGAAACCCATTGAATGAGAAGGTGTGTCCAAACTTTTGACTGGTAGTATACATGTGATTGACTGATTTAATCCAATTCAAACAGCTTCATTAGGAGGAGCAGAGAGGCTCGTGCGCCAAAATATAAATAAAATAAAGCTACTTAGACATTAATTATATACCAGAGCTAAAATATGAAATAAAATCTAAAATGAATACTTTTTATTAAGCAGACGGATAAATCAACAGATAAAGTTAAAAGATACAGTAAAAAGGATAAGTGTGGGGAAAAGGAAAATATGTCCTTTAAAAAGATCAGGATAATTTAATAATCCAATCACAGAGGGCATGGCTGTTTTAGAATAGAGGTTATTGAAAAGTGTATATAAGTTTAACTTAACTGAGCTGTTGTTTCTGATGATGTGAACTCCTGCCCAAGAGGAAAATATAACACACAGATTTCCTAGAATGATTCCTGAAAAGTATCTGACTGAAGCCCAAAAGTTCCTTCATCTAAATAGTTTGAATGTGTATACTTGTTAAAGTTGGCACCAGTCTCAACCGCTGATGTTGGCATTTCCCAAATATAATTATGTCCTCTGAGCACACACACTCTGATACATAAACACAGAAACTGTTTATTTTTTGTCATTGATGGAGTATAATCCACTGTTTTAAATCATACCTGTTGTCAGAGCATCGTCAAACATGCATCCACACACAGGATTTTGCACGTTAACACACGCACCACCTTACATCGGGCTCCAGCAGATGTTTCTGACATCCCCGGTTCCTCTCTCGCACTCCCCCATGTGAAACCATCTGTGGATTTGCTTTTTGTTTAGTTTTTTTGTTATTTATTTGATTCCAGGCCTGGGATTCATGGCAAGGTTGCACACAGGGGGAGTTATGATGTTTTTGGTCTTCTGATACTGTATGTCCTGAACAATGTGTGCTTCAAAAATAAATATTAATCTGTGTGTGCAGACTTTGTTCCCAGCCAGACGCTCTGTATGTGTGTGTGTGTGTGGGTGTGTGTTCTGGTGTGTTTCTGTTTCTGGATCAGGCCCAGCTCCAGCCCCATTATCTCTCTGTGTCTTTGTATGTGCTGATTTATTTCAACAGTTCTCTTTGGGCCAAGCGCTGGGTGCCTCCTCTTTGTCAGCTCCTGTGTGAACGCAGAAGCCTTTGACCACCTTTGACAGTGTGAATATTTTAGCTCCTTTTAATATGCAGCCTGAACTTTTTTATGTAAAGATGAGGAGTTGGAGAGAAAGGGGGAGGGGAAACCAGAGGGAGGGTTTGGGGATGAAGGGGGTAAGGGGTGTTATGAGTAACTGTTCCTGGAATTTGACATTGATGGTATCAAGCAGCAGAGTGACAAAAAAAATGATGGTGTGTGCAAAGTTTCCAATTTGACAGAATTCACATTGAGGAAAAACTTTCTTCCTTTCATGTTTTTTTTTCTTGACATTTCTAACAAATTCCTGCAGTGGTACACAGAGACCTGTTGACTGAACATTTTCTTCTTTGGACATAACAAAAAGCTTCCCAGAGCTAGCAGGTGTTCTGGGTACCCCGGGATACTTTCATGCCAAATGAGCCAGGTTGTAGTTTTCATTCATTTCAAGGTGCAATAGAAATGGGACCTACAACATATATTATGTATTTGATGGCTAAGAGTCTCACATCATCTTGCATTATCTGAGTCTACTTCAGGACGACAAGATGAAGCAAGAAATAATGAAAGTTTCTTGTACAAAGAAATTTAGTCTTTTGGAAGAAAAGCCATTTATTGAAACATTAAATGTGTGAAAATGTATTTAAACTCTGATTTGGGGATTTTATTTTAGCTTTGGTTTATTTAGAAATAAAAAAGTTTAAAAACTGAAAAAAGGTTCCTGAATTTGGTGGGAAAATTTGTTTTTACTCCATTGTGTATTTACTGAGCTTGCGCAATACAAGAAATAAAAATAATTCCCAGAATCAGATATTTGTCTTTTCGTGCGCATTAATCAAATAAAAACAAACCCCCAAAAAAGATATTTTCTGAGTTTTTTCAGAGCTTTGACCTCACAAATACTCATAAAGTACATGGCACCCTCCTGCTAGGAATCAAAGTTCAGCTATTTGGTCTTTCTAGGAATCAGCAGCAGGAGAGCTGATCCAGCCTGTCGCTGAGCGCCTGTTTGGGGCCAACAGCAGCACTCATCTCCCTGGTTCTTATTCTGACAGTGTTTGCTCAGCCTGTGGGACATATGTTTCTCAACTTGAGACGGCTCTGTTTTAATTTGCCCATCACCTTAAGATGTGGACACAGTCACTGCTTGGATTTATTAATCCAGCTGGTGTTTTTTGATGAGCGCCCCCATCCTCCTCCCTCATTGTCCTCTTGTCTTCTTCCCCCTCCCCTCCCCTTCTCTTCTGTCCTTATCATTGACTTCATAAAGCCTGTTCACCACTTTGGTGGCCTCTCTTAAGCACTGGGGCAGGCAGTAGAAATCAAACCCATATCCCTGGCACTGTTTGCACAGTGGGAGCTACAGGTGACCAGTTCAGTGTAAGTGTTTGGATTTCATAGAGTTTCAAGCAGATTTGTTTTGGCTTGATACTAACATGTGTGTCCAAACTAATATGCCCACTTTATTTTTGAACCCTTATGCAATCTTTGCCCCAGTTTTTTTTTTTTGCTTGAGCATGCAAACATGAACTGGTGTGACTGTTTGGCAGACTCGTTGGCCTGTTAGTCCAGTACTATGAAGGCAAGAGACAAACAATAACACAGACAGATATAGTGGAGATTATAGAGACATAGACAGACAGAATTTTCAACCAGACAAGATGGACATGGGAGGGAGTGAGGAGCAGATTTGTTTGAGAAGCGGGGAAGGGGGGTTGATGTCATCGTGGCAGGGTAGGCCAATGGAGCGGAGAGGCCCTCATGCCCCCGCTGATCACAACAGGGGATTAATTATGTCAGCATAATAAGTACAAATGGTGATCTGAACGTGGAATTAGCCCCCTGAGCAGAGGCTGCTGCAGTGCGCAATGGAGAGGAAGAGTGGGTGGTAATGGAGGGGGGGATTGTCCCAATTTGTCCCAGTCTGTCTGTGCAGGCACAAGGGTGGAACCTCGGGTGGGGTAGCTTGTCGTCTGTCGGAGCTGGCAAGCTGACTGGCTGGATGGCAGGCAGGCTGGCTGGAATGACTGGCTGGCGGGGTGGGTGGGGGGGTGCCCTGGTCTGTCATTTCTGTTATGATTTGCATGGATGTCAGTCTCTGTGGCAGGCAAACAAGACTCTAGCTGAGCTCTGCTGTTCAAAGTCCCATTGATTTCAGCGTGAGTCCAGTTTGAAACCAGATTAAAGATAGTGGGGCTCCATCTACTTTGTTTGGATTTTGTTGTAAAAACTGCAAAAAAAAATCACCATCTTAGATGTTTTTCCTCAAAAGGACTCAATAACCACCCCTGTCGAGCAGCTCTTTCCTGCCTTAGTTGTAGGTGAGCAGTCCAAGCTTTGGTTCTAGCTCTATTTCAGATCGAGGTCACGCTGCCCCAGGTCTCAGCGCAGAGGCAACATGACCAGCCGTGTACAGTGTTCGTCCTCAGCCTCCCTGTTGTAATAGGCCTTGTCTCTCCTGGCTCTCTGCCTTCACCACTTCCCCTGACTGAAGCTCTTTCAGCACTGCACATTCTCAACACAAAAATGAAAACAGGCTGGGTCCAGACGGAAAACACTGAAAAACAAACAGACAAGCCCAGATCTCGCTGCACAGACTAACAGTTGGTGACAGTTATACAGAAGCCGTACATGTTTGCAAGTTTGTTTACAGTTAAAATGAAATCCAGACATGATCTGTACACTTTTCATACACTTATGACCTGCTTACAATGTTCAAGAATCAAACCCTGTTTAGTTTGTGAACTGAATATTTCTTAGTGAATACAAGTACCTCTAATATAACCAGTAGACTGTATAATGGTTACAAACAGGTTAGCTTTACAAAGTAAGTTAGCATGCTGGGTTTCAAGTAATCGTTGAATAGATGCCAATGATTATCAAATATTATTTTGGCTTGAAATGCCCATACCTAATGTAAACCCGCTTATATTTTCTTCTCACTGATAACAGCCTTCAAGTCTATTAAACCTCCATGGTTGTTTAATAAGTTTGTTAAGATACTGCCAACCACACATCTCCTGCTTCTTCTAATTCTCAGAAAAGAAGATTTAATTTTTCAAACATAGCCTGGCTTTTATTATTTACCAGTCAGGTGATCTGTTTCTCAGTGGAGTAACCATTGACTGACTTTTTCAGTAGAATAACTTCATTAATTTTGGGTGAATTGGTAACAGATCTGTTGTGCTACTATTTTATTTCAAATTTTTAAAAGACAATCTCAAGAAGTAACTATTATAGTTTTACTTTTAACCATAAGAGTCGTCCAGTCATCTGTGAAAGGAATGGAAAGTTAAAAAATTCTACCAGTACAGGCTACCTTCTTATAAAACGTGTTTATATAAACAGTCTATATAACGTCTTATAGACTTGTTTCCGTCAGCGTAATAACACTCAAAGAAACAGGTCATCTTTGGAAAAATTACAAAACCTTAAGAGATGGAGGCGTATTCCATTTTTTTAGTTCAATAGATTGTTTTTTATGAAAAAAATAAACCAATCTAGGTGAATATTTCAAGTGACGTACACTTATTGAGAATTTTGTATCACAATCATTGGAAAGTGATGCAGGGCTCTCGGGCAAGACAGACACGAGCATCACGCTGTGTTTACAGGAGGAGCAGGACCCCAGAGCCAACTTGCTTTGATTAAGTCTATGAAGCTTATAGTGGCTGCTTGTAGATAATGATTCCTCCTCTGTGGCAGTGAGGCAGCCGGGGAGGGGGTGGGGTCATATGCAGACTCAGGCCCCATAAATCCCTGCTCTATGATGAGCACTCTGCGTATGACTTATGGAGCACAGAGGCAGCCAGTTAAGACAGCCACTCGTAAACATGTGCCCTGTCGCCGCTGTCAATTTTCATATTTCATCGGTTATTGGGCCAAGAGTGCTGACTTCTACCTCCAGCAGCTTCTCATTAGGAGGACTCCTTAGCTGCCCTCTTTGGCTCGTACTGCTCAAATGTAAAGCAGGGAGATAGCAAGGGATACATTCATATGATTCCCTTTTAGTTTTAATATCAGAAATTACAGAATGATTTTATGTAGCAGAGAAGAATTTCATTTTCTATTAAACTAATATCTTCTTCCGCCTGTCTGTCTGTTTTAGTTAGGATTATTTGATGCAATACAATATACCTTTTATTCTTCATATTTATCAGTCTTTCAGATGAGCAAAAATTTCAACTTTTTTTTAAACCCATGAAAGTTAAAGCCATTGAATGATTATTATTGCGGGACTTAATCTCTGTAAAAAAAAATATCACAGCATCTTCAGTAAATACATTCATCACAATAACAGTTTTCAGAATATGTACAAACACATTTAATTTAAATAGTGTAAATAACTTCACAACTGTGAAGCAATCAGGAGTTTGAGGGGATTAGGTTTCAGATCACAAAATTTATAGGGTATAAAATACAGGAAAAGCTGCATTGGCTGAAAAAAAAACTCAGATCATGGAAAGCTGTTTAATAAATTGTTTTTGCTTCCGAATTTTACTTTCCATCATCAAACTTTATTGTGATTTTAACAGAAGTAGGACATATGGAAACATACAGCTAAAAATATATTGTTGCCAACAAGAGCACATGATCTGCAACAGCCCAAAGATCTTCATTTAAAGAAATATGGTGCGAATGTAGAAATGCATGCAAAAGTCTAAACAACATGCAACAGCTGACACACACTGCAAATGAAAAATTGTGCTGCAAAAATGTGAAACAACAGCATTAACAGCAAACATGCTGCAAATACACAAAAGATGAAAAGTCAAAATGACAGAAAAACAGGAATACTGTAAAATATGTTCACTGCAAATCAAGAATTTATAGGAAGTGCTCCAGGTCTCCAGGGACACTAAAACGTCTTTGTTATTGAAGGGGGAGAAAAGAAGACCAGGCACTGAACTTCCTGTTTAGATGGGAAATTGGCATAATCAGGCAGTAACGTTAAATTTACTGCTGGAAGAGTCTGACCTGGACCTCAGGCGTAATACTTTCTTCACCTCAGGAGACCTGAACAGGTGTTCTTTCAGGCTGCTTGGAGATGGCATTAACAGCTAACGCAGCTACATGCCCGGTTTTCTGAGCCTGACACCTGGCAGAGTTGGCTAATAATACTGCTAGCTGTGTGGCTAACTTAGAATCGTAGCTGGAGCAGGCTGCACTCAGCAGCGATGTAGAACTCTTGCCAGGCTTGGGTCCAAGGATCTAAGGGCTGATACCATTAAACATCCCTCTTCTGGAATCCAGAACAGACCTGCTGTCACTTTCTTGGCTGCAGCCTAAATAAATGAATGATTTAATACATACTTTAACATTGTCATTTATCAACAAAACCAACTTTAACATTCCTCCAAACTAACTTGTAGTACCGTTGAGTTACTCCAGTAACTTGAACGCTACTCTCTGTTGTAAAACTATGCCACTTTCCCAGCCAACCCATCAGGCCCCGGGCGAGATAAAGTCAGTTTCTTCAAGGTCTTAAACTCTTATGGTTGTTGGAGAAGTAAACAACAACACAACCATGGGCTCAGGACCCGACGCCAGGTAGCTAACAACAATGCTAGCTGCACAGCCCACTGAAATCTGTAGCTGACCTGAGCTACACTTAGCAACTATTTCAGCATTCTGTCCATCAGAAAGCTTTGCTGAATATAGTTGGGAAGTTTTTTTTTTTACCTGTTTACATAGTCTTGTTTTAATACGATGAGGGCATGGTTATCAGACACTGCCCTTCAATGGCATTCATCAGTAATATCTGGTAAATTCAGTATCCTCTCTTCTCTGTACAATCAGTAAGGCTATTTCATTCAGCGCCCCTAAAGGCCTGGAGCACTTTTGTTTAAAATACTTGATTTTTAGCTTTCATCCTTTGCAGTTCTTTTTTTTTCTGTGTGTGTTTTTAACTTTGTATCACTTGTGTATTTGCAGCACGTCTGCTGTTACTGCAGTTGTTTTTTGCTTTTGCAGCATATTTTTTCATTAGCTGTGTGTTTCCACTGTTGGTGTTTGTTTTGGATTGTTGCATGTGTTTTTGAAATTGAATCGTCTCTGCATCCATAACACATTTTCTCTTAATGAAGAACATTTAGGCAGTCGCTGATAATCTGCCCCTGCTGGCTGCCGTAACTATGTACTCCACTTAACTGAAAGATTTCCAGTGATGTAACTTTTAAAAACAACAAAAAGTATGTATTATTCCTAAATGTATTCTTAGTCATTTACTCTGAACCAAACTACGTCAGCAATTCAAGTATTCATTTATGGGAAAAAACAAGAATGCAAGTCGTGTTTTTTGTGTGATTGTGACATAATAAGTGTGTTTACAAAGTATCATCTACTCGCTATTGGAGAAACTACTTCTTAATCACAAAGACATCCAGCAACTGAGCTAAGGAAGATACTGTTACCTTCAAACTGCAATCGGAGGTAAAAAGAATGTAACTTTTCAGTTTTGCATCAACTTTTATTGTTGTTGTTTCCGAGCTGCTCGGGGAGTAAAACATTTGATTGTGTGGTACAGTCATCAAAGTTTTCCAGGACATGAGGATCAGAAACGAATGCAGATTTTTAAACATTGTTTGTCTTCATTTATTATCATGATCTCACTTTATTTTCTTATGACAAAGCATTATTTATGCCAAGTAGTTTATGGATGAATGACTGGGTCTGAAGGATGTTTTCAATCATGAATCACAATTTCCTATTACTAGAGGGTCCTTTTTTTCTACAAGTGCATGTTTTGTCTAACAGTTCATCCGTTTTGTACTGATGGCACCTTCTTACTTGATTTTATTTATCATGTTTTTATTGGCTAATGGTGGATTTTATTTCTATCTTGTTTTTGTTGAGGGTTACATTACTCTTGTTTGCCGTGTCTTGTTCTGTGCTGTTTGTTGGTTGATGTATAAAAGAGGCAGACTCACTGCAAACAAAATCTACCTACAGGTACAAATAAAGTAAAATGTTTTATATTCTGCTACATTACAGAAAATTGCAAGAAAGCTTCTAACAATGGTAAAACTTGATAAAGTGGAACCAGGGAAGTTTTGATACATTTTGATTAAAAAAAAAAAAGAACTCATGAATCAGAATTATCAAGTAGTTTAGGAATGTATCCTGATCAAACTCAAATCTGTTTCCTTTCCTTATCTCCTGCGACCAGATTTGAGTTTGTCAAGTCAGTTACAAAACAATTATGAAATAACAAATTATGTGCACATTACCACTAAAACAGAAAATACTTAAATCCATCCTTTCTCTCAAGACAGACCTGCACTGTGTGCTGCTGTGTGCCCCTGCCCGGCTAGCCGTAACTGATGATGCACTCTGACTCACACCCCTCCCCCAGGTGAGTAAGCTCCATGTCACTTACTGGAACACACTTTCCAACAACACAATGGAGGTCTCAAAAAATACGAAGACAAAAAAAACCCACTCACACATTAACCCGTGTAAATCATACAGAGCCTAACTAATGACTCAAAGGGTAGTTTTCCCCTCTACATCCCCATCCTTCAGCGTCCCCGCCCCCTGAAACCTAAAATAACCTTGGATGTGCACTGGACCAGGTGCTCTTTAAACACAAAGAAAAGGATTAGAATAACATGTGAACATTCGTAGCCGAGGTTGTCATCGCTGTGATCGATGAGGAGACTTTTATACATGCAGACATAAGAGATGATGTCATCTTTACTTTTCTATGACTACACTGTAAAAAGAAAAAATGTTGTTTTTTTTGTATTGGAGGATGACATTTTTTTCAAACTAATAATACATCATAACACTTGGCATTTTTTTCTGCTGTCCTTAGGATTTTAAACACCAGTAAATCTGTTTAAAAAAATGTTACTCTGCTGTTCATTTGGATCCTTGCTTACACTACCAAGTGCCAAAAAATATTAAATATATTCTGCAGCTTAATCCAAGTATGATTTTCAGTTTTAAACTGAGCTGTTACAGTGCTTTAGGGGATATCAGTGCTGTGATTCAGTTTTGTAATGAGCATTGTTTTAGATTTTATGCATCTCACAGATAGGAAAGCATGGTATCAGAATGCCTCCTGGCTATCCACTCACAAAGGCACGCATTGTGCTCCTGAGAGAAGAACATACAGTAGGGCCATTTCCGCTTATTGACGCTCTTGGCAAGTCTAATATTTACAGAAATGTTATGTCTTGACAACCCTCAATTAAACTTGTCATAACAGAGCCCATCCAAAAGAGAGACAGGAAGGAGGGGATGCTGGGAATGATGTCAGCTTGGTTGAGAGGAAAGAGGGCACGGAGGCATGTAAACAGCTGTTCTTGGATCGTCTGCGGTTCAGCTGGATATTGAGCATGCCGTGTGTTTGTTATGTTATCAGAAACACAATGTGTGTAAGTACAGTGAGTACACAAGAAATCTGACCTGGTTAATGGGTGCCTTTGATGTCGGTAGACGATTACACAACGGTGGATTGACACACTGAAACATGCCCTCACTTATAGAACAGGCACACTTAGCGATCGTAGACGAAACAAACACGGTGCCAGCTCGAGTGTTGCAGCTTTATGACTTTTGCCTCTGTTCCAAACTTTGATTTGCTTCTTAAGTCTGTTTGCATAAAGGTCTCTGCTGTAGAAATGTACTTGTTTCATGCCAGCACTTGTAACTGTTACCGAAAGATGTGTGAGTGACTGGATCCGAAACCCAGTCTCTTTTGAAAAAGCATTTTTCTCCAACTATCAATCTGCCTGTTTCACTGCTTTGAAGTTGATCCACTTTGAAACAAAGCACAGCTCACTGAAACAGAACGCGGGGGAGGGAGAAAGAAATCCCTTTGCAATACATGTCTGAATTATTACTGGGATGTAAGTATGTAACCCGAGCCAAAGATGTGGAGTGCTTTTTGGAGTCTGTGTAAAAGGATCTAGTCAGAGGTGAAGAGAAAACAAGTCTGACCCGTACATGGAGCCGGGGAGGTCAGCCTGTCTGTTTGGTTTTCTGAGTCTGGACCATTTGCGCTGTTTAAAAAGGGGCCGGGCTGAGCTGACGTCGTAAATTATAAGGCAGGCATGGTTTTGAGGAGCACTGCTTGTATGTGTGCATGTCTGTGTGTTTGCTCCTGAATCTGTGCGTGCATGTGTAAATTTGTCAACACAGGTACTTTATGATGTATAAGAACCTGGTCACCTGCTGACTTCATCTTACCTCAGACTGTATCGTCCTCACTGAAACTTCTCCGACCCCAGCCTCAGGCAAACAGAGCGGAGCCCAACTCTGAACGCCGTCTGATTCACAAATATGATTCAACACGGAGATGACGGGGCCCCTTAAATGCCATTTACCGGGCCTTGGCATGGTGATAATTGAAAATGTCAGTAAAAGTGCTTAGGAGAAATTCCAGCAGGATTATCGCCCCAGTAACATGGACAGACAGAGGGGTTGTCTCTGGAGAGCACAAAAGAACTTGTCTCCATATCATAAAACCTGCACTGTTCCCTTTGCTTTTTAATGAAACTGCTGCTATGCCAATCCAAGGGAGGGGAGTTAGAGTAACATCTTGTTTTTGGGGGGGTGGGAGTTTGTGATGTGTGTGTGTTGGACATGATGTGGTAGGGGGGAGGAGGGGTGGAGGTGGTTGTCGCAGTTTCCCGTCCTCTCTCTCTCTTTTTTTTTGAAAGCCAGTGTTGTCGGTGCATCATATAAAAGAAGATATACAAGCAATTCACATGCAAATGCTGAGGGTGATTTAGAAAAGAGGGGGAGAAAGGGGAAATGTGCTATTGAAAGCCAGTGGAGGGAAGGGGGGGAGGGGGGTGAGGAGATGTGTGTGGGGTGGGGGGGTTGCATTAAGCGTTGGCGAGGGAGGTGCGAGGTGGCGGCGCTGTGAAACAGAGAGACATTTGTGTAATCTGGCTTTATGTATCACCACTTCTGAATAATAACATGAAAAAAGAGACTTACCTCATCTGCCTGGTAGAGCCAAGGCATAAATAAAAGGGCAGAACAATGGAATTACTATTACCCAGGCCTCTGCGCCCAAGCTACATCACCAGTATTCTTTGGAGCCACTGGCAAGAAGATTAATGTTTTGTTAAATATCAGTGTGGGAGCATGTGAAGAGGGGAGAGACGAGGAAGAGGAGGAGGAAGGGGGGGCTTGCTTACTGGGTCCTCCAAACTTAGTCAGCCCTGGCTCTCTTTGTAATTATGGTGTGTTGCTACGGATGCGTCCCACACTCTCCCTTCCTAAAGTGTTAGTCGAGCGTTGTTATGGTACCAGATGCATGTATTTGTCCAGAGGATTATGGGTAATGTTCCGTGCCGTCTGATTGGACATGTGTGGCTCGCTGCGCTCTGTTTTCATGATGCATTCCTTGGCTCACAGCCCTCGTGGCAAAATGTTCAGTGTTGCTGACTAAACTGGCTCCTCTCTGTCACAGTGCTCCGTTGTCTCTTCTTCATCATTAGCTTGTCTGCTTTTGCTAAGTTTTGGATTGATCCTGGTTTTAGAATTGATCCTTGACTTGGACAAAAACTGGGATACTCTCCACAAACAGCTGGACACGTGTTTCATAAAAGTGAGACTTCACACAAAACATAAAAAAAAAAATCATGATTTAAAAAGACAAACCCACAAATGTAATATCATGTAATTCAATGTTAATCTATACACTATATATGTATTTTGGTATAACCAGTGTTTTGCAAGTCCACACTAAAATTGAGCTAGATCAAAGTTCAGCTACACAGTTTATAATGGATATTCATATTACTTTTTTTTAATCTAAGTTCATGGTCTAATAAAGAACTAGTTCCTGTTCTTTTTTTTAGATATTATGTTTAATAACTAAGAAAATTCCAGTATTTGTTTCACCTTTTAAATGATGTGCCATGAAGCAGGACAACTCAAAACAGATCAGTTTACAAAAGTAACTTTTGTTCTATCGTGTGGAAAACTCTGAAAACTCAGAACACAGCCTTTATTTTATAACCCACAAACCTTCTCTTGACAAAACATATTTTATCTTTGTATCTTAGGGAAAAAGTCTGAGGATCTTCTCAAACAGAGTTAAACGTACAGTAAACACTGAGTAAATAAAGAGTATGTTTATTCTCATTCAGTTTGATTCTTTGTTAACTCATATGTAAGACATCCAGAGAAAAAAAAATGCAGCTCTGAAAACTCAGAAACACACTTATAGTTATAATCTGTTGGATGAATATTTGGCTAAGTGCTCTGACCCCAAACACCCAAGCACACAGGAAAAATCTGCTTATTAAATGACATGTGTGTGAAATGTGTGATAATATCCCCTCCGGTCAAAGGGTAAACAAACACAAAGTCAAGTTTTGTCTGTCGTCATTAAACCGCTCTTCTGTAAAATCATACACTTGCATCCAAAATGTGTATAGATGAGATTTTTCCTGTTGGAATCTGTACCGATTCATTCATGAAACACCTTTGAATGTTCATTTTACAGGTTTTAAACTTAGTGCATCATCTGAATTGCTTGCAGCATTAGCTATAGTAAATACATGCATTCAGATGCTGTAAAACTCAGTGTTTGGCAACTCTTGGCAATGTTTAAACACAACACTGATACTATATGTAATTTAGCCGACAAAATATCAGAAACAGGGGAAGCAACAGTATCATTTCACAAAAGCAATATTCAGTTTACCACATGCATACATAAATAATTAGTCACCAAAAGTTTCAGCCCCATCAAAACAAACCAGTGTTTTTATATTTCACACCCTCTCTGACCCCTCCTTCCTCCAGCCCCCACATAGTGCTTAAAAAGTCAGATTACCCTTCCTTCATACATGTGTGTCCCCCTTCTCTGACTTCCCCTCCCCCTTATATGTTTAATCTCTGAGTACAGAATATTTCAAGCTCTCTAAAAACAGGATGCATTCCCACTCAATGTTATAATTTTGCTTTTCCTTATCCTTGTTTATAAAAATGCAGGATATTTTAAGCAGCACCAGAATCAACAGTTGCGTCCAGTTGACTGTCCACTTAAACCACTGACCTTGACTGCTGACCACATACCCAGTACTGTGGGTGTAGTTTTCCTGTTGAAGAGTATTTGAAGAGTTTTCAGTGATTTCCCAGAATTGAGAAAGTAGTGGTCTATCGCATTAAATATCATTAGACCACAAAACAGTCAGTCAGCTGTTGAAGCTGTTTTCAAAACCTGTCCCAGTAAACAAAGCCGTCCAATGACCCATTGTTTGTCATCCTCAGGACACGCTCATTATGGACATTTCTTGTAACTCGATTTTTTTCTTACATTCCCATAAGCACCAGCCATAAAAGCTTATTTTGTTATGCTGACACAAATCTGAGTCATGTTTAGTCATGTGACGACTTCCCGTCTCCTCATAAAACATAAACATTATGCATGTAAAGCACACATAAGGGAGAGTTCTTCTTTTCAGAGTAAGAGGCCTCTGATTTCAATTTAAACATCATTTGCATGTGTGTGTGTGTATGTGTGTGTGTTTGACCAGAAATACTACCCCTGTGTTTGTAACAGGACCAAAAGGGGTGGGGGTTGGGGTGGGGGGTGTTGGCACACCCACAATATCACACACCCTCATAAATCTATGGCCCCTGTAGCATTTATGTCGGCGGCCTGTGATCTAGGGTGATAGGCATGTCCGGACACAACTGCCCTCCCTCCTGTGCTTCTCCTCTTTTCTCTGTGCGTGTATGAAAGCAACAAAAGGTCAGGGGTGAACCTGGATGCATGACAACGGGCTGACAGGCTCAGTTGCTAAGGGGATAGGTGACAAGGTGGCACGGACGTAGGGTGACAAGGTGATGGCATGAGGTGACAGAAAAGTTACCAGGTGAGGATGGAGGTGAGTGACGGCATCTGACCGACTCACCCGCATCGCTCTTTCTCTCTTTTCTTCTTTGTCTGTCTTTCTTACTGTCATGCTTTCTCTATCTGTCCACCTCGCATGTCTGAGCCAAGCCGGCAATCACACTCCATCACACCTTTGAACTCTTTCTACCTGACTCTGACAGCAAGTGTGTGTGTGTGTGTGTGTGTGTACATATGAGCTCAGTCCTATTTATTTACAACTGCCTTTGTACTAGTTATACCTTTATTTTCTGACTTCTTTCTTCCTTTATGCACTCCTTCAGGATGCTTTGAGCTACTTTGTAAAATTGTGTGCTTGTGCGTGTGTGTTTGTGTGCGTTTCACAGCAGTAAACATCCTTCCTGTTTGCTCTCTTTGCTCTGAGTCACAGCCGTGACGTGCTGAAACAGCCAAGGGGGAGGTGAACATACTCCTGTTGGCAGTTAAGGAGAACCAAGGGGAGGAAATGAAAGGTACTCCCCTCATTTCATACACCAGCAACCTCACACACTGACTCAGCAACCAACCATGGAGAGTGAGTGTGTACGCTTGCTGTGATCAAGCACTAACATGTGCATGCCTATGTATTGATCTACAAATTCTGCCTTCTAAGAATAAATTTGCTTCACTGATTGTCAGAGATCAGCGGTCATATTTGCACACTTTGCAGCGGAGCAGTGTGTTCTCAGAGTGTCACAGAGACATTTTTCAGCTGTGTTCTGGAAAGGATTTAACCTGCCTGGCCCTTCACACACCAAACATCTTGTTCAGTGCTACTCTTCCTCACAGAGGAGGTGAGGAGGGTACACAATAGCAGCACTCATTGACCGGGTTAATAAGTATTCTGTCTTGGTCTCAGTCAGATGCTCTTTACCTTCCAATACACTGTCTGTGTGTGTGAGTCTTCAAAGCAGCACAGTGACCTCATGTCTGCTTCACACAGCTTTTGTAAACTAATGAATGACAGGGGCCAACCGTTCTGCGGCACAGCCCTGTGTGTGTGTTTAGAATTGTGTGTCCGTCTTTGAATCTGTACACATATAACTTCTGTCCCCACAACACATCTCGTCCACTCTTTGTTTGTGTTTAGAGAAAAGTTTTGTGAGTGAATTATTCTAGGACAGCTGTGTTTGTTGCAGATAGGTAGTTGTGTGCTTGTAATGCTGCTTGCCTTGTTCTCTGGGTGACATCACTCTGCACTTTGTGGTGGATGTCAAATGAGCTTAGTGCATTATGCCACCAAAGAGTATTTATACATTTACCATAAAGAGTCTGATACAGAATTGAAGTGCTAAATTAAATATGAGAAATATATATAAGTATGAATATTCAGAATGTCACAAACTGTCTCAAAGTACACGACAAAGGTGTGAATCACAAGGAATAATGTTGAGAGGAATTAACTATAATCTAATATTAAATAATCACACATGTAAGTCAGATAGATCAGTCATGAATGCAGTGTATGGATAAGTGTAGTGAGTGCTGAGAGCAAACAAAGGAGAAGCAAAAACCAACCAGCTGGTGGAGGCCTGGGAGGGAGAGAGGGAAGAGAGATGTCAGAGTGGAAGTACTTAAATAAGCTGGGGCCCAATTAACTCAGATGAACACAGTTTCCCTGATGTCCTTCTCGACTCTTCCTATCCACTCCTGAGCCAGGAAGACAAACAAACCAATCCGAGGCAGAAAGGGCAGGACATCAGAAGAATAATCAGACACAAAATACAGTTCATCATGGACTCAGTCGATACACCTCATCATTAATTCACTCATCTTACAGATGTTCACATATCACATCATTGACTTCAATTCACAGCTGTGTTCATTTTGTATATAAATTCTCTTTTCCAAAGTAATGACCAGCTCCATTCTTAGTCAAACACACTAGCAATGAAGCTTCCAGCACAAAAAACCCTGATATATTAAAAAGGTATCATGAGTGCTAGAGTCCCATGCTCTGGTTTCATTTGAACAATATCCACATTATCTTCATATGTGATACAAGTCTTTGCTGATCTTCAACTTCAACCTACTGTATTCTGTCATTATCCTGAAGGAAATTTGATATGCAGCAGTTAACAAGACAGAAAATACATTAGATATATCAGAAACAGAAACACAGAAATTCCACAGCTCAAGTGAAAACAAGAGCCGGGTTTACATGACCACTTTTTGCTATTACAGGTTAGATAAATAAGTGATGAATAAAAATTCAACGTAGGGCTGGGCGATAAATAGATTTAATCGATTAATTCTAATTTATGGTGAAGGATCATTTTTAAAACTGGAAATCTGGATCTGTATTTGTTAACCCTCCTGTTATGTTCGTTTCCCTGGAACAGCAATAATGTTCCTGGGTCAATTTGACCCGTGGCTTATTCAATTTTCCATAAGTGTCAAATACACAAAAATCCCAATACACATTTTTTTTAAATCAAATTTTTAGCACCATTTAAATAAAGATTTAGTCCATTGGTGTTCTTTAATTCTCACAGATCATGGTTCAATGAGGATAGCTCACTCTTTTTTCATTGAAATTAATGTTAAAACATTTTAATATACATTGGAAAGCCCTCATTTTAAATACAATAGTTTTACATTAGATTGATTTTTGTTTATCTTATTTTAAATTTAGAATATTTTAAATTTTTTATGAAGTGATGTTGATAAATTAACGCGACACCTCTTCTGTCACATGCTGCCCAGATTTTTATTCTGCATTTAGCTGGTTTGGAAGGCATATATTGCCTTAAATAGACTTTTAAAAGGGTCAATTTGACCCGCAACATAACAGGAGGGTTAAGGAATGAAAAACAGTCTTTCATCTAAACCGCTCCTGAAAATTGTACAATTAGCTGCCTGCAGCACCTGATCTGGCCAACCTCGGGAGCCCTGGATGGCCCTGCAGGTTAGCTTTGTGGAGCCAGAGGAGAGAGCCAATGCATGAGGGACATAAGCCATCAGTGTCAGGGGAGGGAGAGAGAGTGGAGCTGCTGCCATGTCCTGCTGCAGCATGTTGTTTTGTTTACAGGAAGGTGTCACTTGGCTGTGTGAATGTGTTGCTAAGGGCCATGAGCCTGGATGGAGAGATAGGGCCTCTGTCTTCCTAATGACTATCGGGTGCATCTCACAAGATGACGGCCCACTGAGAGCACCTGGCCGAAAACTCTGCTTGGCTTCACAGTGGTTCCTCATGTTGTGGGGAGGGAACAAGAAAATAAATGTATGTTCATGTGTGTGCAGCTCTGAACATCCATGAATCAAAAGGTCATGTGACCAAATTGTCATGTTTAAGTCTCTTCAAAATAGGAGCTAGTAAATTCCTAACCTTAGAGGTCATGTGCTCAGGCCATCAAACATTTTGTTTGCTCATGCAAGACTGAAAAAGATATCAGTCTGTGTTGATATAATTTTATAGCTTTTTATTTCAGGCGCGAAAAAGAAAAACAACATTCTTCTTCAAGCAAGCGAGTGATTTATGTCATGTTTGGACAAGTATGAACAATCCATCTTTTTACCAGGTTTTAATTTCCCCCAAAATATCACTATTATTCTTCAGAGGGGGAATGTTTGTCTAAATCAGAAGTGTACTGTGTTTATTCAGCAGATGGTAATATAATACAGCCCTTTAATAATACAGTCTCTTATAGAGTTTATTTAAATTTATGATGATGGCTTGGTTGTTTTTATAGAGGTGTACAGTAGCAACTGTTAAGAGAGTCATGAGCTAATAAAGTGTCGTTTGTTTTTAATTTCATACAGCAGCCCACTGAGAGCTTTGTTACGGGCTTATTCCAATAATCATACATGTCAGAGCCCCTTCACACTGCCAAAGCATGGGTGAGACACCTTGCAATTACTTATCTGCATTTTGTTGAGACGTTTATAATTCCCACAACCTAATACAGGAGCATCGACTCAAATTACAGGCTTTGAGTTACACGGTGAGAACTTATTTATTGTGGCACCTTCTCTTTCTTTGCTGGTGTCACTTGACTACAAAACTTAATTAGTGCTTTCAGCTCGACACCCATTAGCTGAAACCCGATCCTTGGCCTGCCGGGGAAAAATAATTATGACATTCCTCCCATAAATCATTGGTTATGTCCTGAACCCTTTCAATGGAAATATGATTTCCCACTACAAATTGTCCGACCTGTTTTATGTTCTCCAACACATAATTAAAGCCGTGGTGTGTGAGAGGAAGTAATTTTGTTCAAAGGCTTTTGGCAGCAGCGGTGCCATGTCTTTGCTCCTTGTTTAGAGAGCAGCTACTGGCAAACCTGGACATGTGAGCTGTGTAATGGATTAGGAACAACGGCTGCAACATGTGTGAATAACCTGGATTTGTCAGTCACCCAGGAGACATGGGAAATGAAATATATCATCAAGTTGCAGGGGTGAGGTGTGGGTCATCAGGGTACTAACTGGGCCACTAGCAAAGCTCTTTTTTTTTACTCTGAGAAAATGTGTCCACGCATTCGGGCTGCCAGGACCAAACAAGTCTGCTTTATCCTCAAGAGAGGATGGCCTCAAACCACAAAGTAGCAGAGCATGACCTAGTGAGCCCAGCTTCACTGAATGAATGCCATAGAAGAAGAGGAAATGTCAAAGGGTAAGCTTACATATGCCTGACATGTATTACAACCGCCTTAAGGTTGTATAAATCGAGAAATAGGCCCATGTAACATAACTGTGTGTGTGCGTTTATCTATCTGTGTCTGTCTGTCTGTCTGTCCGTCTGTCATTCGTCTGTCTGGTGAAAGATAAGATAGAGTTGGCACTTGAGAATACTTGGGTTTAACCCCTCTTATTGTTGTAGTGGATGGGCTAATCTCCTTCATACTTGTAATCCTCCTGAAGCAGGAACATTAAGTTATAGAGACCTGTTTATCTATGCCCTTCCAGACAGAGAAAGGTTACACCATTACCCGGCCTGTGTGTGCGTGTCTCTGTGTATGTGTGTGTCTCTATGTGTGTGTGGGTTCACTGTATATGTGTGGGAGGAAGCAACAGCCTGTACCAACGTCAGCCAGCCAAAGACATGGCCGTCTGAGTACCTTCCAGAGGTCATAGGGCAAATCTTGTGCTAATCTGCTAATCCAATTGGCCTGCCGTATTCACATGATCTGCCAGTCTGCAGGACAAGCATTCCCTGTTCAGACACACACACGCACACACAGACATGTATGTGGGCACACACACGCAACGCCTGTTGTCCACACCCTTCTCGCGCGACAGTCTTTGACTCCATGACACCGGCCTGTTTGATTCCACTTAGGCTTGAAGCAGATTAGTGAAGGTGACTCCTCAGGGGGAATGCCGCAGCATAATTGGCAGAATTCATAAACCAATTAAAAGCACATTCTAAAGAGCGCTATTCTGCAGCTATTATTAACTCCGTGTGATGGGATAAGCAGGGACCCATGCATGCATGTACACTTCCTATCATACATGCAACTGTACAAGTGTGCCTGTGTGCTATTTGAAGTTAATATGATCCCAATCCAGGGGACATCGACAAAAGAGTTCCTGTGTAGGTAAACTCTCACTGACCCCATCCATGCTTCAAAGTCATACGTGTAGACAGAAACACAACATATTCTCTGTTTGATAAGCAGCTGGTTGAAACATGAAGGAATGTCACCAGCTTTTTATATTTCCCATGAAGGCATAAACATAATTAACCACATCATAGAAAAGAGGCTTTTAATTTTTTTTAATTCCAGGAATTTACACAGCCAGACTAAATCTCTGCTTAAAGATATTTTAACATCACACTTGGACGTAATCATTGTGGAAAAGTCTGTCTAATCCTTAGCCCATCCTGCCACCCTGTCTGTGCCACCTAACATGCCTTCTATGAAAGAAAAAGTACCAGCTACATGTGGTTCTCATGCAAACTTTAGATAACAACCACACCATGGCTGGCAGGCTGCACAGTGAGTGTGTGACGCGCTCTGCAGCTCTAAAGCTGGGGCTTAGGAAGGGACTGGATCCCATTTCCCAGACTGCAGTAGGACCTGAGGGCAGAGTGTGGAAACTGAACTAATTGCAGGATATTGGTCCTCAGATGATTAGAGGAGGACATGGAATGCCTGGTCTGTGATGCAAGCAGACCAAGGTGAGACTAATGTCGGACGCATTTTTTAAGGTTGTCTGATAACTCAGTGTCCCAAAGTTGAGGCCTGTGGCACTGTGGCAAGGAGAGCAGGAAGCTTTCTATTGGCTTCCTGCTTCGTCTTAAAAGAACATTTCTAATCAGTTGTTGTGTTTAAATCTATTTGAGGCACAGTACCAAAAGTATAATGGATCTATATGTTACCATAGCATCCCCCCCCCTTTTTGTAAGTTAATGGCTCACTGAAATAGCACAAACACTTGGAGTATTTTTTGATATTACAAACTAGGTGTTGAGTCAACAGTCCCAAAGGTACATCACATGTGGGTCAGTATGCCAGAGAGGATGGAGGTGGAGGCAGTCTACAGTTTCTCCTGTCACCACTGGGTTGCTTCGGTCAACAAAACCTAAACATCCCCATCAAAAAATTATCTGAACAGGAATTGGCATCACTGGTTCTAAACTATCTCAGACTTTTCTTTTGCGCTTCTTGTGATCTAACTTTTTCACAGTAACTAATACATCTGTAATATGTATAACACTTCCTATCAAATTCAGCACAGGACATCACGTTGAGATATATATATATATATATATATATATATATATATATATATATATATATATATATATATATATATATATATATATATATATATATATATATATATATATATATATATATTTTTTTTTTTTTTAAGTTATATTTCTGGCCTTTTTGCCTTTATTTTATAGGACAGCTGAAGAGAGACAGGAAATGCGGGGGAAGACATGTGGGAAATGGTCGACCGGCTGGGAATCTAACCAGAGACCCCTGCGACAAGGACTGTAGCCTCTGTACCTGGGGTGCTTAGACCGCTAGGCCACCAGCGCCCCCAGGTTGAGATATTTTGATCACCTCTTGTGATACTCTGCTCTAATACTCTGTAAGAGTTACTGCCAGAGGTTGTCTACCCTAAAAGGGACCAGTAAGTTAAGTTAAAATCAAAGTTATGTTGATGACATGGGAATATCATCCAAACATGAAAAACACGTTTGATAATCTTTTCCGCCAAAATAAACTTGCCAAGAAGAGGCCAAGACAAACATTGTCACAGGATATATATTAAAATAATAATAAGTTAAAAAATACATAACAATAATAAATAAAGAACTTTCTTCATAAAAAGAAGAATATCGCAAAACGTATTAACTTCTCAAACTTCATATGTATATGCCCTAGTTTCAATTACTGGAAATATCAAGTTTTGAAACAGATTGTTGAGTTGATTGTCGCTCCACAGATAAGCACTAACCAGGTTTGAGTTTGAACCAATACAAATCAGGGAAAAGCTGCAATCCTGAACATTGTTGTAAAGGTAAAGTCCCAGTCCTATACATAGAAAGCCTTTCATTTGAGTTAGTCTTTCAGATGAAAATTATAAAAACTCCTTAAATGTTGGTTTTCAAAAAGGCACCACCTGACATCTACCCTGCAACATAAATGTACAGGCATTGGAAAAAAAAACAATATAATAAAAAATCTGTCATGTCACTGAAAACGTACTTTGCTGTTGTAGGTCTCAAAGAGCAATCAGCCTTTGTTGCATTCGCCAAAACTTCCTCACAGGTGCTTTAAGTTAATGAATATTTAAGATATCAGTGGAGGTTTTTCAGATGGTGGTCAGAACACAATGTGGATAGTTTTTCAGTCCTCATTTCAAACGAGTGCTCAGCTGTCACCTGTCCAATGAAATCCTATCTACCTAGCATCAAGCCTGAAACCTTGCGTAGCAGATATTGCGTCTAATTCAGTCACCCTTGTCTTTCATTGTAGATGTCTCAAGTTAGATGCAACAAGTGGTGATTATTTTGCTTTTGTTAGTACCATTGGCTCAAGTATTCAGTCAGGGGTTTTTTTCACTGAGTTGTTTGTGTCCAGAAATGTTGATCGCACTGGGCAGGGGGCATTTTGGAACGAGTGAAGTGTTGCAGACACCAACCCTTTGATTCTGTGTCTGCGTTTGGTAGCCCCCTTTGTTTGCACTGTTTGTTTGATGTTACTTTAGCAGAAAGAGACAGACACCATTGAGTAGTGGGAGTGCTGTTCTGCTGCGTGCCATTCACGCCTGCTGTAGAGCGCGCAGAGTCAAATACAACAAGGGTAGGCCATTGTTTACCAGTGGAACTAATCACCCTGATGGCACCTCCATAAATCCCCCTCCCTGTCGACAGTGATTGGAGTGTACCTATGTGTGACCATGGACAATACAAATGTGCCAAAGGCAAATAGAATGGGGGTGCACTGAGGCAATATTTAGCTTGGCCAGATGGCCGCTTGCATGCAGCAGGCTTCTTAGCCCTCCACATCTGCTCCTTGTGATGTGCCAGCAACTGGGTGAGAGTCTCAGCTTTACTTGTTAGGGCTGTCCTGTGCACCCATGATACAATGATGGCTCCCCACTTTAACCTGTCTGCTGGAGGATCCAGCTCCACACTCGAGTCTCCTGCTTTTCCCTCCACTGTGGCAGATATTTGGTGGGAGGTATCTGTGCAGGCCACAGTCAAACTCCTCTTCTGTGAATCTTTTATTTCCACACTGTGGACCGTGATCAGATTCAGACTTGTGGTGTGGTCCTGTTGCATCACTAGTCCACATACAGAAGCTTGCTTTTGCAGCTGTTTAATATAAATTATCTGCAAATATCTTTGTCCAGATGGTTTATTTTTACAAACAATACACAGGGCTGCATTCCTACTGAGCTCCCCATCCCCACCCCTTTACTGTCTGTCTTAGCAGGCAGCTTCTCTTCAGAGGAGCAGAAAGACAGGCACCATCATGCAGAGAGCGCACAGATGGTCCAGTGACACTGCTGTCATACAAACAGGCTTCAATAAAAAAGATATATACACATATATCGGTATGGATACATAAACCATTCATTTTCAAAGAAGGAGCCATGTGGACATGTCCTGTTCATGTGTAAGGAGACAGATGTGCACAGAGGCAGAGGAGAGAAAAATACAATTTGGATTCCAACATGTTTATTTTTATAGCATACGTACCCATTTGTCATAGATCACGAGGTTTGGAAATGATTTCCAGATGACAAACCAGTGTTGTGTTCATGTCAGTGATATTCAACAGTTGGGTTTGTCTTTTTCAATTTTCTCAGACACACTGCGTTAAAAGTTCTGAGATTACAAATTCTACATGGGCTCAGTGTTACCTCTTAAAGTTTGATGCTGAATACTGCTATGTATTTTCGCAAATGTAGGAATGCAACAAATCTTCCGATGCAAATAATTTCTATTAAAGTAATTTAAAGTTTTTTTCAATTCTCATTTCATATTTAATATGCTGTTTTTCATTCATATTTTTTTTTTAATGTGATTGTTTCTCCCCAAATCATTGTGTGACACTATATGTGTATACTTTGCAGTCAAAAATAGTTTAAAATATATTACCTGATTATCAAAGTGACCTTTTAGTTTCTATCTGAAGCGGTGGTTATCAGATTTGTATCTAAATTTCAAGAAAATGAAACGATCCCATTGAGTTAAACCTTTGTCTTCCTCTAAGTCCTGATATTCTGAACACAGTAGCTGGAATGACCAGTTTGTAAGCATCCACATTTTTTTGCAGTGTAGGTTCTACCCCGAACCCCCACCCTCACCTCTCCTCAGGCCTTACTGCCACATCCACTGCACATCCTCTGCTCCCTTCCGGGCCCCCAGCTCTGGAGCCTCACAAAGGAGCCCGAACAAGAGAAAAGAAAGAGCCAGTGCCACTTGGACGGGATTACATCCCAGTAAGATTCTTCCACCCTCTTGGCCAGCCGCCCCTTAACCCTCCCCTTCCCTGATTAGAAAGTGAGCAGGGAAAGGCTGGCTGCATATAGAAAAAGGGTCCACACATGTCCAATGAAGTGTTGCACTGTTGTAAGGAGTAGACTTACTGAGAGTCGTGTCAGTCTGGTCTTATCAGAAATCCTGCTGCTGAAGTTAATGTAAAGTTCCTGGCTTATTTTTTACCACAAATGCAACACTGAGCAGAGATCAAATTAAAACACCTTGTTCAATTGTTTAATTTAGTCTTATCAAAATCAAGGATAATTGTTCCATGATACTCGTTAAATTCACTTTTTACCAGATAAAGTTTTCAAATTACAGAATGTATCTAGGCCCCTCGTGTAAGCTTTGATTTTTACATGCCCTGACATACCCAGGATTCAGTCTTTGAGCTTCAGGAACATCATGGCTCTCGTGTCCTTTTGTATGTGTATTTGCATATGTATGTATACATCTATCTATATATATACATGTTTTATATTTTTATATTCCATATTTTATATCGGCTCCTTAAAGGAATTCTGCTGGCCATCACCGTACAGGAAGAACCCCAAGAGCTCTCTCTGTTCTTGTCTACAAATTTTGTATTGTCTGTTTGTCTCTGTGACGCCGAAGGCAATTTTCCACATTGTGGACAAATAAAGTTCTAATCTTTAATCTTTAATCTTTGATACATGGCTACACTCTTCTTTTCTTTAGATCCCTTCACCCGGTCTTGCTACCAACCTATCTGTGTCCTTACCTGCTTCCTTGTACTACATTACTTATCTTTAGTTAAATATTTTCATAATCAAATTATTTCAAAATGTAAATACAGGAGGGTTTTTTCAAGTGATGTTCGGAAACTGAAGCCGATTCCAATACCCAAACTCATCTGATTCCAGGAAGCCTAAAATAAACTACATGCGTATGTAAAACACTGATAGCTGACATTTTACCAGTGTTGACTGACATTACATTGTCTGCTTGCACTGTACTGTTGTATTTAGTTATCATTACATGATCATTACATAAAACCTGTTGATTTTGGGGGAACTTAGCAAATGAGTGTATCATATTGGTGAAATGAATGGCAAAGCCTTGTTACTGATACCAAGTGAAGTCTTTTAGGAAGTATCAGGGGTGGATAACAATGCAGTGTTTGGAAAAATTCTATGATTTTTTTATTGAGGGATTCCAAACAATTCTTAAAATGTGTTCACTGAAGCTCATTTGCATTAAAACATTCCAAGAGAAAAAACAAGAAACCTTAGATCCGGTTGCGTCAAATTGAAGTTGAAAGGGATTTTTTTTTTTTTTGCAGTGTAGATGTCTGCTATGTACAACCACTGAGAGTGAGTGATGGCCTCTATGTCCCCCTTTTTACGCCACCTGAGCCCCATGCCCTGCTCCAACAGTGGCGGAAGGGGTCAGGTGACAGGTGGACAAAAACCAGTAGCTTCAGAGTAAATGATGCATGCCCCAGGATCAGTAAATAAGAGGCAAGGTGCCATTAAAGAAGGGCAGCCTGCATAGCTGCAATTCCTGCTGGGCTGGTGGTGATGTCAGGGGGTCATCTGGCCAGGCCCACTGTGATAGAATGGAGTGTTGGTCTGTGAGAGTATGATAGCTGTTTTGAAAATCATAGTTATGAAGTCATTAGATTTTGTTTTAATCATTATTTTTGTGTTAATTAAAGTTGTGACTGTCCATGCCAAACAAGTCTTCAGTTTTTTATAGATGAGAAAATCCATGTCAGTAAAAGTGTCTTATATAGATGGCAACGATTTAAAATGTATGTACTTTTTTTTTTTTGTATATATGTTTATATCTCTGTGTTATTAATGTTGAAGTCGGGGATGGTGGCAGGCTGAATGGCGGCAGCAGAATCGCTCTGAAATGTTGTCGGAGCAGTGGTCAAGGGCCACAACACATTGACAAAAAAGACCTGCACCCAGAATAAATGGAAACAGCTTTGGGGCTGATGGCATAGACCAGATTATAGTTGTTTGTAGATGACGGCAGTAATAGCTGTTATTCTTTTGTTTGTGTGTTTTTGTCTCACTTATCTTCCAGCGAGATGCCTGACATTGTCATTTCAGCAGTGAGGAACGTTAAGTCATTCCACAAAATACAAGTCATGGGGTAACCACTACATCCAGCTCCAGGCTTTTGTCGCTGCCATAAGAATTCCATCTTTATTTTTTAGGCGTTAGCGAGGAATTCGCCTCAGAGCAGCTCATTTAGAGAGAGGGAGAAAACAAAGTGGTGGGGGGGGTTCTTTGGCTTCCCTCAGGAGCTCCAGCGTTCATCAGAGCCAAGGAGGCAGCTGCTCTCTTGCCCAGCCAGGGCTCCTGTTAGCCAGGCCCCGCAGCACTCCTCTGCTCTGCTCTGCTCTGGAGCCGGGCTGGGGAATGACGAGGCCTGGAACTCCTCCGTCTTGCACATTGCAGCCAGGACAGCAGCAGCCGCCAAGCCAGCCAACAAACCAGGCAGGCGAGCCCCCTCCTCGGCCTGATCTCCCAGCCAGGCTCCTTTGCGGTGCTCCACTGCCCAGTAATTGATGCCTTGCACTGGGGATATATTTAATCACCATAACAAGGAGTTGGTAGGAATAAAATGATCTTGTAAAGGCGCTGCAAAGCTCTCCAAACAAGCTGGATCAGAGTTTGTGGGAAGCAGAACACTAGATCTGAGAGCATGTGTGTATGGGCATGCATGTGTTCATACACTTATGTTCTCTTGTGCTTGACTTTTGGAATCTCAGACACTCACCTACGCCCTGCTTGTCTCTCCCCATTATACCTCTTCTCAGGCCTGATCCCCCCCCACTCCAAAAAAAAAAAAAAAAAAAACACGACTGCAGGCCAACAAATTTCATTACAACAGCCCTAAACTGCACAGTTTTAGAGCCTTCTAATTATTCCTTGCTCAGATGTGGTCGTGTTGAGAAAGGCCGTAAATCAACAGAAGTAGGAGCGCCAGGCCCCGAGCTGTGAGAAAACTGGAAACAAATGATCAGCCCCTTCCCCGTTCCTCCTCTTCTTCTCTCACCATCCCTCTCTCCAACACCTCACCTTCTCATCTGCCGTCTCTGACCTCCAGGGACAAGGGAAAATGAAACTGAGGAACTCAAAGCAGGAGGAGGTCTGGAGAGGGCCGTCTGGTGGGTTGAGAGACTGTCCTGTGAGGTTCTAAAGTCACCTTAATTTGTTCACTGGGCCCTCTTACCTGTGCTGGCAGATGTTGACGTAGCCTCACTGAAGCATTGTGGGTTGTAGTTTTTTGCTACAAGGACACTAGGCTGATGGCTGTGAGGCTGTGCGTGGTGGTCAGACTGCCAGCAGACAGCTGAGTGGTACCTGGGACTTGGTCTGTCTTCCTGCTCTGCAGTCTGATCGCCTGTAATCAGCTTCTTTAAAGGTTCCAGCCAGTAATTGCTCACTATAGCCCCAAGATAGCAATCAAAGAGATGCTGAACTCCATGCTCTCCCTTTCTCTGCCTCTCTTTGTTTTTCTCTTTATCTTTTTCTCTTTTTCTCTCCCTCTCTGTATCTTGTTTTGCTACTTTACATTTGGACAGACTGTTGGAAAAATAATCTAAGAATCTGTTTTTTTTTTTATTTTTGAGGGAGGAAAATCAATCCAGATAGAATTAATGGCAAAACTGATATCGCTTTGAAGAATGCCCCCCCCCCCCTAAATTCCCTCCTCCTTCCACCCCTCCCTCCCCTCTCCCGTCTCTGTCCTGGTTGCATTTTTCCCAGTTCTCTGTTCTCTTATCTTTCAACAATTACAAGAGCAATCTAATGGCCCTTTTAAGTTGTCTGCCAGCTGTATTTGCAAAAAAATAATGTCTTCTTCTTCATCTGTGGGTGAATGTAGCAGTGCTGAGGTTCACTCTCATGTAAAGACTGCTGATGCCTTTCCTCTGAAGTCATGATGAGGGCATTAAAGCTGTTTGCCTGGGCATGAAATGTGAGACTATTCATGAACACATCTCATGATGTTATGTCAAATCTGTCAACCATCATAAAGTACTGAGCTGCGTTTGATGTGGTATAATTTACTCATATCCAAAGCTGTTCATTCAGCTTTGAATAACATTCCAACACCATCAGCTGATTAACCAATGAGGTGATTGTAAAAAAACAACAACTTATCAAGTTAAACATTTCCGGATTCATGGTCGGATCCTCAGTTTTGGGGGTGGGAAAGTTATTTAAGATATTATTTTGGTTTCTGGTCAAACAGTATGAGGATGATCATTAATCAAGCATGAAAGTACCTCAAATTCAGCTGAACATGTATTTACATTATATACAGATTTTTAGGTTCATGTGTATATACGTAATGCCTTACACTGTAGTTCAATTTTTACATAAGACCAAAGTTTGAATTGTATCATTCTAATTTACCCTAGATTATAAGTTTAAGACTTTTTAAATATAAATGCTCTGTACTGTTGCTTTAAAAGGCATCTTGTCACTGGGAGAAGTCATCTTGTAACTCTCACGGGAGGAGTGAAGTAACAGACACCTGCAGCTCAGCAGCTGTCCCATCAGTTATCACTGCCTATTCCTCACCAGCCTCACCCAGCACCCACTCCTGCTTACCTTTTGTAAAGGATCCAGCACTCCAGTCATCTCTTACCTTGTCATTTTCAGACCGGTTTTGAGCATTTCAACCTTTGTATTTGGAGCACTCATACCTAATCAGGTTACTAAAGTTGCACTCTGAGCAGAAACTCAGCTATCTGTGTCTTAGTTTGATGGACACATTGCTCAACTTTAATGCCAGCTTAGCCTGTGTTGCACTGAATTCAAGAAGGAAAAATTGAAGCGGCTGTGTCCTTTCCTCTTTAAGACCTAGAAGTTAACCTGCTTAAGATTGTGCCTGGCGTAGGATATCAGGTGAGGATCATCCAGTAAGCAGGATCAAATCTCATCATCACCAAGCACGCACGTCCAAAGATGCTAATACATAGAGGGAGCAGTGCAGGAGACGGGGAAGGACAGTGACAGAGAGTGGAACCACAGAAGAGAGGAAGAAAGCAGCTTACAGATACTAGAGAGAGGAATGAAGGAGTCAAGAAGAGGAGGGTATCAGTCCTCTCAGCTCAGCTGAATCTGAGAAGGAGAGCCAGGAAGAGTGTGAGCTAAAGAGAGAGAGCAACACAGGCCAAGTGTTTGAAGTGGATCACTGTAGGCCAAACATCAGAGGAGGACAAGACTGCAAACATGTCACACTGCAGCCTGCTTGCATTTAACAACAGATGTCTGATCTCTACATCTCCCCTAATCGTTTCCCATTCAGGTTAGTCTGACCCAATGAATGAATAAAATATAACTTTTTTCCTCTTTCAAAACCGTACTCATAAAGCAGACGTCTGCTGACTTGTATTTAGCCTTGAGTATTTGCATCCTCCAGTTTTCTATTGCCTTTTGTCTCCTAGCAGGAGTTTAGTGCCTTGCCTAAGGACATAACTCGCTCACTTATCCCCACCCGTTTCTTTTTTCCCCAAAGACGCTAAATTTGCTGTCTTCAGCCCCCAGCACCCTCTCTGCTTAAACAGAACACCTGAACCAGCATAAAGTATTTTCAAATCATTCCCTTCTTTTCCCAGTTTACCTTCATCTGTCCACTCCTTTTCACAGCAGAGTCTCAGCCACACTCTGTCTTAAAGTGTGTTTACTCCTGACGCATATTCTCCACATGCAGTGTTGTAGTTGGTGTTAGCTCCCAGTTAATGGAGGCAGGAGGCTTAAAGTTCTGATAATATTTGGGTAATATCCCAGCCGGCCTCACCTCACTCATGTGATGAATGAAGACCAATTTGACTATTTCGATTCTGAGCTTGATGAGATATTGGCACCGAACACCTTTACACCTCTGCCCTGGCTTATAAGATCCTTCATGAATTATACATACAAGGCTGAATGATCGCGGCTGAGACAACTGGGACATGATGCTCTGCCATCCCTGTTGTCCTGCTGGAAACTGGCACTCACATAGATGAATGATAAGACGCTGAATAAAGCAGGTCCTGTGTTGCAGCAAAACATGAGGCCATCATGAGACACTGGTGACTGCTGACAGAAGCTGAATGTAAGCCAGATGTGTTTTTAAAGTACCTTTGACACACAGATCCATTACAGTGAGCTTTAAAGGCTTTGGACATCGATAGAGAAGGCTGCATCAGTATTTTAAAAGTCTAACCTGATGTCCGTGTGAACTGAAGAGTGCAATAGACAAGGAGCGCAGCGCAGGGAGTTGCAGTGCTCAGTTTTGGCCTGAAAATATGCTATATAAAAAAATATAAAATGAAATAGGATGTGTTACTTGACAATTTGGCAGAGAAAATATTTCAGGGCATGTTGAAATGCAAAAAAAAATTCAAAATGTAACTCTTGCCTTAACCAGTACAAGAAACTTCTACCTAAATCATTCCAAGTTTCCATTTATCATCCATAACAAATTCTGTCAACATCAATAGTCTGACGCATTGTTAATTTTGAATTACTGCACTTCACAAATTCTTTCCTGCCAAAGATTTAATTTTCAAATTGTTCAACCAACAGTCCAAAACCCAGATATGCAATATCCAATAAAACCAATACAATTTACTATATCCTTATTAGGATGGTGGGATTTATTATACCATAACGAAGTGATAGATTCAGCTAGTTAGCAATTGTGTTTGAAATGAATTGAAACAATTAAAGTTGTTGATCAGAATTGTTCCAGTTTATTTTTGATCACCTAATCATATCAGCCCTAATTCTCTCTTCACATCCTCATGTTCTTATCAACATGATCATATCTTGTCCAAACTCACATTTCTTCCTATAAACAGCATCCACAGTCATTTTGAATCAGTTATGACCATGTACAGAGTTCATTCACTCATGACAGTAATGTGAATCCATATCCCACTCGGTGCTTCGACCCCTTTCTTGTCAGTTTTTGTGCCAGTGGACATTTGTAATACATGGAATTAAACATTGCCATTCTGTTTTAATGAACCACTTGTTTGAGGAGCATTGATTGTGCAGACATTAAGCCCGTGCTCAGATAAGATAACACAGAACATTCTCTAATCTAGCTCTGTCCTACTTCACACTTGACCAGATGGAGGATTTTTTTTTTATCGTTACAAGAAGAGAGAGAGAAAAAATCTCTTTAAAAATTAATACATTATTTACACCCACCAACGGCTTACTGCCCAGTGTAAATCAAGTCCACAGCGGGCTCTGCTGAGTCCCTCTTAATGACTTCTAAAACATATGCTTTTTTAATCTTTCTCTTCTTTTTTTCATTGCCTCATTGCTGCTCTGGGCTCTTTTTGCCCTTTATTAAACCATGCAAGCACACTCTCTCTCTCTCTCTCTCTCTCTCTCTCTCTCTCTCTCTCTCTCTCTCTCTCTCTCTCTCTCTCTCTCTCTCTCTCTCTCTCTCTCTCTCTCTCTCTCTCTCTCTCTCTCTCTCTCTCACACACACACACACACACACAGTGAATTACACACTGTCATTTCCAAAGCATCAAGAGGAGATCAGATCCTCCACTGTCCTGCTAAATCTGCAGAAGGAGACACAGTTGAACACCCTCCTTTCTTCTGTCTTCTTCCTTCCTTTCTTTACTTCTTAGTACACTCCCACCTGGAAAGAGCAGAGAATGGGTGGTGGGGGTGGGGTTGAGTGGGTTGAGTGGTAGGAGGGATAGTATTAAGCTTGACCTAATGTCCAGCAGGGCAGCTGCCTTCTTTGTCAACACTGGTCAGATAAAGTCAGCCGATGAGGCCATTGTTGTGTTAGGTAACTGTCCTTACATGCACCTTAAAGAGTGTGTGGTGGGCAGTGCTGGGAGATTACCACCTGAGATTTATTAAAATAGTCAGTGATAAAAAGAACAATGGGGCTTAAGCGGGCTGGGTAAGTGGGACTAATTCACCACAGGAAGAGGGGCTACACGGCTCCACACCTCCAAACAGGGGGCTCTGAGGATGAATGCCTTGTCCGCTTTACAATCAATTAGCAAACAGTTTCAGTGGCTGGATTGTCTCTGAGAGAGAAAAATCACAATACATGTTTATTATAGGACAGTGCTGACAGATAAGTTTCAAGGGGTGATGTGACAGGTGACAGCAGGGGGTAGAAGAGATGGTTCAGTTTGGATGATTTCAATCCATTGAATTTCCAAATGATGCGAATATACATTCAAACCAAGACATTTAAAGTCAATCCTTGCATGTGTTTCTTTCTGGATAGGGATTAACTGCTGCGCCTGCAAACTGAATGTGTTTAATGTATGTCGCTGTCTGTGCATGCTGAGCTCCTCCTTTGCTTAATAAATATTTTGAGATTAAAAACAGTGATCCTACAGATGTTCAGGCAGACATGCACGACAAGCGTATGTTTTCCGTGTTAAGAGGATGCGTTTAATTCAACTAGAGAATAATTATTGAAAATACTAGGCTGCAATCCTAATCTGGGGTCCAATCAAAGCATGAGCCTTAGTCAGATTAAATTTATCCCCTCACATTTCCATCTGCTCCAAGACATCTCCAAAGAAATACACATTTTCTTTGGAAGGAAAAACAACAGAATTAGATGTTGACCGGGAGTGGATTTAACGCCAGTGTTTACCAAATCAGTATGGATTAAAGCGAAGGCCTTCATTCTGGCACAGGAACAAGTCTGTACAAAAGGACAGAGCAGCACTGCATTCCTAAAGGACCCTGACCCACACTTTTACACACACACACACATACCCACACTCAAACATTATCAAGACTGACCTTATGTGCAATCAGCTTGTATGTTGCTTGGGTGCATTTTTAAATCCACAGCAGCAAATTTGGGCTGCAAATTGACCAAGGGATTAATCAACAGGATGTTAACAAGCGTGACATCATCATACAGATCCAGGGTCAGCTGGAAAGTTTTGCCAGAGATAATCTGACAAGATGTAGACACACGTACCTGTTTCTTTTCACCTTCATCCCCCTGTTGTTTTTTCATGAGGCTGATATTTATGAGGCTTTCCTGTTTGTGAGACACTTAGCTCAGAGCAGGACAGGTCTGATCTGGCTTTAAATCCTGCTGCAGCATCAATCCTGTTTGTCAGGCAAACGTCCAGCTAGTTACCTTTAACCCTTAGCTGTGGTCTCGTCACCTGTGGTAAATACTGGGATGGTTCCATTGGAACGAAGATAGGTCAGACTTAAAGAAGGCTTTAGGGAGGACAACCAAGACAATTTTACAATATTTTTAACAGCAAAAGTTTGTTGCACAATGTATTTGTTGAATTGAATCACCAAAATACTGGATTTGAGTTGCTGAATTTTAAATTTAAGGAGTAAAAAAGGAGCTGCACAGTCCAAATGGAGGAAGTTATAATGACTTATTAGGTTACACTAGTACCTCTTTTTACTGCTGGACAACAGCCCATTTTACATTGTTCAACCCACAACATTCACCCCTCTGTAAAGGTTCACCTTCAATGGAATTGCCACAGAAGAATGATGGTGTGACCTAGTCGTCCCACTGCTATGCTGGCATCAGAGGTAGTAATAGAGGCGTTACAGAGGGGAGACAGTATCACTCACAACTGACGGAGAAGGCGGGGCAAAACAGCACTGTTTGAGTGTGTGAAGCTCCAGCTGTGAGTTTAGCTCTCTTGCTTCTGCAAATGCAAAGTGAAATCCCACAATGGGACGGTAATATTAGACCTTTGAGGGATTAATATGAAAGTACAAAGTCATGATGACGGTGGAGCTTCGTAACCTTACTGTTGCAGACGAAGCCGCATCCTGTGGACTTAAAATATGAAGCCCTTGCAGAAGTGCTAAAATCTGCAGTTCATTGAGCGTCCACTTGAGGCTGGCTGCAGAAACACCAGAAACCACATACACACCCATTCAAAAGAGATGATCTTTGCAGCAATAATAAACAGGTGTACAACCTAATTCAAGACACGGCTTAGGTGGGGTGATTATTTTTTTTGTCTCAGTATTTTTGAAGATATTTAACTTACTGATTTTTCCCAAATAAGGGCCTGCCTGACTTGATTGACAGGCGGGCACCCTGTAGCTGTTAGCAATAAGGCAAAAGGCCCACCTCTTTACCTCTCACTAGCTTGGACGAAGTTTGTTGTGTTCAGCATTTCCAATATGGCACCCTCCAACGATTGGCTTCAAAACAGCGCCTCAGGAACAGATGGTTGACATCAAGGATACATCCATTAATTATACTGTCTATGTTGCAGACTCGCAAAATGAAAAGGGTTTATAATCGCAATTAATAGCAATAAAGGCATTTTCATGTTGGAAGATATAAGTATCATACCTCAATTTGATCTGTAAATGTCGGTTACATTATTTCAAATCTGACATGCTGGATGTTCATGGGTGCATTAACCATAAGACCGTGATATGTGCCTCCGGAGCAGAATGTGTCAGAGCTGTCAGTTCACGTTTTGAGGGTGAGAGAAGATGACAGCAGGTCACTATAACCTCTTTCTCTCAGACATGGCCTGGGCTGCAAACATGTCAGCCTGTGGCATTTATAGGATGTGATGATATAGTTACACATGTTCACATGTGTCTGAGGGAATTAAGATGTATGTGACACTGCGGCCTTTCTTTGGCAGATGCCATACTTGGTCGCTTAGAAATTATGGCCCTGTCTGTTCACAGTTTGCTGCATTTCACACTTTGGATTATTTCATTACTCACTTTGCGTTTCACACTGATGCATCCCAATATATCAACCAATGTGCTCCTCCATGGCCTCCCTCTTAAATAACTCAGTTTCGGTGTAGCTTGTTTTAGTGCCTTGTTTTAATGACCATGACCAATTGGATATGTTCTGTTGGCAACTGTCTCAATCTTCTCGTACACTGGGCCATTGTGAACAAGGAGGAAAAAAGAACAGGATTATCTGAATTTGGAACTCTGGTTTACCATCTCTAAATATGTCTCATGTGACTTTCCATCAATTGTCTGTGTAGTTTTACAGACTCATCTTTTGTGTCTCACCTTGTCTATGTCTGTTTATCAGGGGTGGAAAGTAACTAAGTAAATTAACTCAAGTCACTGTAATTGAGTATTTTTTGTGTACCTGTACTTTATCAAGTCAGTACTTTTACTTTAACATAAATAATTATGTTGTAAGTATTTTTCTTCTCTACATTTTCAATTTTGTTTAAGTTATAAAAAGTGAAAAGCAAATAGGTTACAAGCTTTTCATCAACTCTGTGCCAGCCACCTGATTGGCTGGCATCTACCACCAGACAGTAAGGTGAATTAACATGTAGGGGAAGAGAAGAATATGCATATTCCGACTGAAATCATAAATACTCATGTTAAGTTGGAAATACATACAGATTATTTCCTTTCCATGTCCACATTCTGCATCCTGCAAGTTTAACAGTTCCCAATGAATTCCGTTCGGCCTGCCAAGAAAGAGACTGTGTGAAGTCGAACAAAATATTTCATTCAAATTAAGAAAACTTTGACAAGCTTTTAGGAGTTAACAGTAAAGTTACCAAGTGGAGTCGTCAACTTAGAAAAAAATAATGAAGCATTTGCACCAGAGAACATCTTGAGCATACAGGAACATGTAGAGGCACCAGTATACTTGGCCCAGATTCCTGTTTGAATAAGTAGTATGTGTTAAAAAAAAATAGGGGAAATTGATTTAATCTATTTAGTCATGTCTTTTTAAAAATGAAAAATTAGATTTCATTCTTCTGCCTCTCTCCTTGAGCTGCCATAGTTTTACACCCTCCCCCCTCGTTAGCTTCCTCCAGATAAACACAACAACAACAAAAACAAAAACAAAAACAACAACAACAACATGGCAGCCAGTGTTAATGAAGAGAATGTTTAAAAAAAGAGGCACAGTGCCACAGTCTTATCAGTAATCAATTCTGAACTGGTTTGGATTTTGCGGCGTCAGACTTCACACAAACCACGGTCTTCTGCAAAGTTAGACATTTTCAGCTAAATGCAGCAGCACAACCGATTTATTTCAACATTTTAAACCGAAGCATACAGCCAAGTGGGAGAACATTCTGTTGTTGCTACAACAGACATAAAGTTCATTCAAACCATGCTCCCTTACATTGTGCATTTGAACAACGATCGGGCTCCACGAAGTGTCAGCTTACTTCTCTGAGGACCGTAGGTGGGTAAATTGCCCAGGAGCTTAAATCTTGTTTTGAGTCATTACTTGGTCATTTGTAGGTTTTTTCATTATTATTTTTTTGGTTTTGTTTTAAGCAGGAAAATAAAATATGATTGAAATGTTTAATTTAAAAATGTTTAGGTCATATTACTCAGCCCTAGTTTAAATGTTAGTTAAATTCAACAATCAGGAATTTTATAACAGCCTTTGAAGATACTGTGATACAATCTGAGTGTCCAATCACCTGAGGTAAACTCTTGATAGTTAGAGCATTCGTAAAAATTTAATTGCATGTTTTATAAATTTATATACATTCATACATGGTGAATATGAATGAGGCAGCATCACATCAGACAATCCTACACTCATTAGATTTATAAAGTAAAGTCACGGCCAATTCTGATCTGATATAAGATTAACCTGATGCACAGGCAAACACACCAGTATGTTGACATAAAGCAAGAGACACAGATCATAAACAAGGGAGGAAGTATCATAATCTCTCATTACATCATTCATGGAGGTTATTGCAAAGACATAAACCACTGCTGCAGGAAATGACTTAACAACTGTCATAAAAGTCAGTTAAATACTATCCCCACACCCCCCCTCCCAGCCCTTTATTTCCAATCAATACATGTTGAAACTACAACAGTGTTCTTTTCTTCTCACAAGAGTCAAGCTCTGTTTTTCAAGTGCAATATGATTGTGACAGTATATGCTCTATGGGCTGTTGTCGTCCTTATCTAGAATACACAATTCTACAAAAAAATAATAATCATTTGATAAAAATTATCACTTATCGAGTGATATCGAAGCTGGAGATTTTGAAGAATGGCTTGTTAATGGTGCATTTTGCAGCACATTTCAACCTGCTCCAGATAGGTCCTCTTTGAAGATAAAAGACCTGTAAATCTGTGGACAATGGTACCATGGATCAAACTCAGTATGTGCGGTCAAAAATAACAGAAGCTGTTCTGGCTAAGCCTTTCATCCACATCTCAAGGAACTACTCAAATAATTGTCTACTGACTGCAGGATTTCAAACTTGAAATGCCCATGATTCTTTCCCTCTCCTGGGCTGACCCTCTCAGTGCTCTCATGGGGTCATGTTTTTGGTGCTGCGCCTTTCTTGGAGAGTTACCTAAAGCCATTTTATCAACTCAAACAGACTTGGTGGACCTCCCTCTAGGTTGTGTCCCAATTATCCCTGTGAATCTTTCAGCAGGTATCCAAATGTCAAGCGTCTTCCGTGTTACTTCTCCCACAACTCCTCTGCAGAGTAGATTCGGTAATTAGTACCTGTGGGATGTGTCAGAGTGATCAGAGGGTGAGGGCTAAGCATGGCTCCAGTCCTTCACAACAGCTCTGTGGTTGCATTGTTCAGACAGGGATTTTTGTTCAGTAGAGCTCCTGAATCAAATGGTACAACAGTGTCAGCAGTGTGCAGGTGTGGAGGCCGGGGCAGGTGATGTATCGAGGAGGGTCTTAGTGTTCTCACAGCCTTGAGAGTTGCATTCCCACTGCTGCTAAGACAGAGAAAAGTATGACTTTTCAGAAGTTTGAAAGTAATTCTGCTGCAGGGAGAAGACTGTGATGTGAATGGAGAGGCAGTGATCAAACACTTGTATTTGAAAAAGGTGCAGTTTAAAAGAACGCAGTAGAAAGAGTGACACTCACTTTATTTAGTCCGAAGTACTAAAAGTAATAAGATGATCCTGAACGATACAATAATGTGTGTAAGTGTAACCTCTATTCAAACCTTTGCGCAATTCAAAGATAAGTCATGATTTTGTGTCTTTCACTTTTTTGTACGAATGAGTGCGACTCTTAAAAAATAAAGCCTGAATGTGCACCATAATCCTCATATTTTAATAATTATTTAATCATTTTCCTCACTTGACAACCAGCTTTTACCTCCTGTTCTGGTTTTGCAATTTGGAACATTACAAGTTTGCCTTCTTTCATGGTTGTGCAACCCTATTTTTTTTTCTTTTTCTTTTTTATATTTTTGGGCTTGTCTACTGACTGCGGGATTTCAAACTTAAAATGCCCATGGTCTTTCCCTCTCCTGGGCTGACCCTCTCAGTGCTCTCATGGGGTCATGTTTTTGGTGCTGCGCCTTTCTTGGAGAGTTACCTAAAGCCATTTTATCAACTCTATCAACTTATATTTTTGGGCTTTTTCGCCTTTATTTGATAGAACAGCTGAAGAGAGACAGGAAATGTGGGGAGTAGAGAGTGGGGGAAGACATGCAGTAAATGGTCGACCAGCCAGGTTCCGAAACGGCGACCTCTGTGAAGAGGACTGCAGCCTCTATATGTGGGGTGCTTAGACCGCTAGGCCACATTTTCCTTTTTCAATACAGCAGGGGTTAACCACGGCATGTAGCTTTGCTAGCATTGTGGCATAAGGTACCAATGAACTAAATGATCTAAGATCACTAGTGTTTTCCGATGGGGGGGTGGTTCTTCTTATTGAAAACAGTGAAATACATTTCCCCTATATATTACATCATGTTATGCATGTAGATTAGATTGGTTTTTGTATTACTTGTGTTTTTTTCTCCAACTTATTTCAACATACATTCACAAATTACTTTAAGTTGCTCAATTTACTTACTTTCAGTACTATAATCCACAAACACACACACACACACACCGCATGTCCAGCCTCGCCTCAAACCTTTTCTGCCCGTATGTCTTATTTTTTCATTAATGAATCACCTTTACATAAAAAAAGATGCCCAAATAACACACCTTGAGTTTTTAAATGTTTCACTGGATATTATGTTATCACAACAGACAAGGTATGTGTGTGTGAACAACGCTTGTTAATGTCAGTGTTTTGTATTGATCTAAAACTAAGACTAAGTGCAGAATGACATCGGCAGAAAAGAACTGTACAGAACTTTCAAACAGCGCTATGAGAAGGTTTGTTGTAACATACGATTTCGCTCCTCATTCAATGCATAAACAGGAAGGATGTTATGTAAGACCTATGTTTCTCTGCCTGCCCAGGTAACGTGTGTGTGGGGGAAACACTGAACACACTCAGACTTTTTTTATGGTTGTGTCAGAAATGTTTAAAACCAATAATTTGTTCACAATGTGACACAATTAAGAGAAAGATAACCAGCAACCCTTTCTCTTGTTACTTAGACACAGAGTGGATCCAGATCAGATTTTGGTATATCACCTGAGAATTGTGGTCACTTTTCAGCGTTGTTACCGTGTGGATACAATAATTTGTGCACTCATTAAAGGTTTTAATGTTTCTTTGACCAAACAATTAAACGTGCTTTCAATGTACTCTGAACCCAGTTTCCGTAAATAAGGGAATAAGTAATAAAGCAACACAGGGAAGCTGTGGGAAACCCACTGATGGGGCCGCTCAGCTCGGTGTCTCTTTTTGATATAGGAGCTGTTCTATGCAAAAGCACTCCCTGCTCGTTTTCACCCCCTTTGTCACTTAAAGAATGCTTGGCGCCTGTGGATTAATTAAAGTCTAAACATTAAATATTGATTGATGCATTATCAGTGGCTCACAGTCGCCTCCTCTCAGATTGATTTCCACTGTGATTTATTGTCATATTTGCAGAGTCATTTCACTTGATAACAAAGAGAAATTGCTTGCAACCTCGGTACCCCCACCATTAGCCCCCCACATTGACACGCTCCCTGGTACTTAGCCCTCATCCCATCCTCCCCCTCTTGTTTTCTGCTGTCTCTTTTTATTCTTTTTTACTGACTTTTCCTCCTTAATCTCCACTGTCACCCTGATGCCATTGAACAATAAGTCTGCGCTACCATTTCCGAGTTGTTTGTAATGTGATGCGGATGCACAGAAGTACAATTGCTCGATGGGTAATAGAAATTAGACAACATTAAATTATTCCTGTGAAGAACAGTTCTATTAAAATGTGTGTTATTTAAACTTCTTGAAAGCAATTTGTGTTCTTTCTCCTAATTTCCCAACTTTTATCACACATTTTCAAGGTATCAGTGCAAAAAAAATCCTCAAATTGTGTTTGATTATGTGAAATCAAACTCTGTTATCCAGAGGTCAAAAAAACTCAGGCAGTAAAAACAGGAAATTGTATTTTACTGCTTTGCACTCGAGTTGTCATGCCATTTCCATGTGTCACACATAATGCACAGCTTTTCTCCATAGCTGTCAACTGTGAACTCTATTAATTTGTTGAGGGGGGAGACTGATTTATAGGCTTATGAGCCTATGTATCCACATCATCATTTGTTAGTCAGATATATGCTGCCAACACCCTGGACGATGGCATCATTCCATTTCTCTGATGCACAGGCACACAATGTAAGCACATTCACAAAAGCACAAAAGAAAGACATCTAACCAATCGTGCTTTATGATATTACAGAAATATTGAAGAAAATTGTCCACCGATCCCATATTTATGACTAAAACTTTGAACTCTACTTAAGTCTCTGCACAGCATCATGACATTTTCACTGGGACAGTAAAACCCTTCACCTAACCGTTCCCATCCACTTCAGGGATCTCTCTGGAATAATCAAGATGCTATTCTTATACCAACATTTACTGCTCTCCCTCCTAACCACCGTACTTATTTGCACAATATAAAACAGGAAAATGCTTTGTTTACCAACACTAAATATATTTAGAACTTCTCAAATCAACTCACTCTTCCAGGGACTCCAGATAAATTGAGTTTTCTTGAGTTCAATTGGATTTGTTGACATTGAATTATGAGATATGCCCTAATTTGTTTTTGTTGAATGCATGCAAGTGTGTATTTGTAAGTCTGTATGACTGTGCATGTGTGTACACACAATGAAGATCTTGTGGATCTTAACTTAAAGTCAGTGTTGAGACCAGGACTGCATGTTACCCGCAGGTCTCACACGGTATTGTATTGCCTGCTAAATTGCATTATCACTCATGAGGAGACGATGTGGGAAACAGCGTGTTCCCAAATCTAAACCCATGTCCCATGCTTCAAAGCACACAAACTGCTCAGTCCTAAATTGTGGTGATTTGGACTGCATCAGACTGAACAATTAGATTTCAGAAGTATAATTTTACTGCAGGGCACATTAACCTTTAAGTTAATGCAAAACAAATTTAGACCCTCTTGGTAGGAATAGTCATTTTGTGAATTTATCCAAACAAATTGAGTTTTTTAAAAGATCAACTGGCATTTTTATTTGATTTGTATGGGAAATTCAGCTTTCCTTTATTAGTCCGACACCCTCCATTCAAAGCACTCTGCTTAATCAAGACAGCCCCTCAGTGTTTGACATCCATAATCAGCACACAATGAGAGAAATTATTCAATTAACCCTAATTATCCTTGTAATATTCTACAACGTGCATAAAGATTAGCCTTGAGCCTCGACTGTTTCAGAGCATGTTCACACACACTTAACATGCTCATCTATTGTCTGTGAGCAGTTAATTAAGGCTAAATTTGCTAATTGTTCATTTGTATTTTTCCTATTGGCCTGTCATGATAAATCACTGCGTAGTAATTCATCTCGCCGGATGTACTTCATCTCTGTCGTATAGGTGCTCGTGGTGAGGCTGAAGATGAAATGTTCATTGTTAGCATCATCTGTCACACTGTGGGAGGAGAGTGATGACACAGCTGTGATTTACTTGAGCTTTACAGTAGGACTACCAGCCCTTTTTACCAATACTGCCTGCTGTTAACCTCTATCAGATTAATATTTATGATGGATTTCTTTTCCCCCTTAATTTGTACTATTAGTAGAAAAGAATGTAACATAAGGAGCTTTCAGATGATGTAAGGTTAGCAGGCCTTAGCACAACACTGAAACTCAATTACAGCTTGTCTATGCTCGAGATCAGCAGTTCCCAACCTTTTTTCCCGTGGAGCCCCCCTGCATATTTGTAATTCAAAAAAAGCTTAGCCCCACCCCCAAAAACCCTCACAGAAAAAAAAATGATGCGTTGCTGTCAACAATAAAAATCAATTATAATAATGTTAAGAAAATAAGTTAGGAAAAATGTAACCTTTTTCGAGTTTTATCTACAGACAGTTATATAAGCTACCCAGCAAGTACTTTATCCTGATTTCATTTATTTTGGGCAAATCTAATTGTGAAAACCTCGAAGCAGCCAAAGCCTTATACAGATAATTTTGTCAACAAGTTGCAACTGGTTTTACCCTGCACATTTTAGAAGAACTCATCGCGGCTTCAAATCAATATGTGTGTGAGAAATATGCCCATCAGCACCCCATCCGTGACAGTTTCTGCGCACAGAGGACGTTCAGCTGAGAGGAGACTACTGAGTTTGATATTCACAAAGTGATTCAAGACAAGAAGAAAACTTGCAGAGAGGTGAGTAATCATCATTACGAACTACTTCAGAAAATGGGTGTAGCAATGTAAATTTTCCAAATATGTAAACCATAGACAGCTATGGACTATTTAATATAAAAAGTAACTAAATTAGCCCTACCTTTATATATTCCATCCATAGACTGTATAAATAATGGACGTAGTATCTGTGACGTCACCCATCTGTTCCTGAGCGCTGTTTTGAAGCCAATTGACGGCGGCAGCCATATTGGAAATGCTGAACTCAACCAGGCAGAGTGTGACGTAAAGAGGCGGAGTTTGAGCCTGCTAGCCAACAGCTGTGTGTTCCCGCCTGTCAGTCAAGTCAGTCATGTCCTTAAATGGGCAAAGCTCGCAATCTTAATATCTTCTGAACCGTCGTGTTAGTAAAAAAAATGCACCCCTCGTACAGTGTGTGCCGATAGAGAAATTAGCTACAGAGACCCAAGCTGTTTTTTGAACCAGGCTGTAAACATGTTTATTAATGCTGTAAAGATTGTCTTTTTTGAATTGGTGTGTATGTGGTTTACAGTGTTTCTGCAGCCAGCCTCAAGTGGATGCTCGATGAATTGCAGGTTATAACACTTCTGCATGGGCTTCATCGTTTGAGACCGGAGATTGCCGCTTGATTCCATCACACCTGTCCAGGTAAAGTAATGAGGGGATGGTTATTGTTATTACAATTATTTTCTTCTTTATGTTACACAGGATGCCGTCTTGACTGAATGAGTTGGTGCTGCGATATGGAACTATGAGAAGGATGTAAATACTGCTGAGCCCTAGCAATCGCATCCCTTCCTTTACGATGTATCGTCGTGGGACTTCCAAGACAGACTGAAAAAAGAGAAATACTGACGAGAAACAGCTGACACACCTCATTAACCCGGTAAGTAACGGCTGTTAGCATTTCCGGATGTTTTTTGCTAAGAAACTCTTTCTTCCAGTGTCATAATGTCGGTTGTGACTATTGGTCAGGTGCCACTCTGTAGTCTGCCATGTCTGTTGGTTAAGTCACGGCATGATTTAATGGCTCTGTCAGCGCCTAATCTGACACAATGACCTTCGTAACAGACAAAAAGATTGTGGCTTTAAAGCTGGGGTTGGTAGTCAGATTTACATACACTTTTTGTTATACTAGTTAAAATGATCGTTCTGTCTCGATGGCAATCAATACATAATGTGTTCTTAAAAAATAGCAAAAAAAAGCCACTATCTGCAGCTGTAGTAAACCTGGGAAAACACCAACCAATCCCTGCCATTAAGATCCAATTTATGAGACCAATCAAATCCTGCCCTGCCGTTCTGCCCACCTCCTGCGCGTACATTTCATGTTTGTTTGTGTTTTTAACTTTCACTATGATAATGTTTTGGTGTTTTCTTACCTCTGAGTGAGACATGAGTTGACGTAATGCAAAACACAAACAATGTGCTGAGGACTGGTTTTGAATCAGTCAGGATCATATGGTCGCGAATCAGCGGCGCTCGTGCATGTGAGCGGGGGCGTCATTTTGGAGGAACTCCGAGGGGAGGGGGGGAGGGGTTAGACGGAGTCCTGAGGAAATGCTACATTCAAATTCATGCTAGTTTTCCGTGACTACCAACCCTAGCTTTAAGCTAACTTTTCCGCTTATTGCATTACATTAGCTTACTATTTTATCTGGGTTTTTTTTACCCATTTATACAGTTGAATACTTTAAGCTAACTGTTTGAATTGTTAATTTAACGATCAAAGTCTTGTACATCATTACAAGCTAGCTTGTTTCATTACAAAAAACGTTAAAACTTCTGTAATAGACTCCTGGTTTGTGTCAACTTTGGTGCCCTGTGGATAAAAGTGGGACCACTTGTCACCTTGCTTATCTTGTCCTGCCCTTTACACATGGAGGTAGAGTTTTGGGGGGCTTTTTCAACAAACAAAAAAATTCTACTTTATTTTAATAGTCAAATCATGCATCAATTGTTGTGGAAAATATAAAAAAAATGTCCATGCCTGCATCTTGCTGTTATTGCATCATTTGACCCTCCAGAGGTGGTGCCTTGCTTGGCACCGGTACTCTCATTTGATTTTGTATCTCCTAAAGAAGCATCATAATAAATTTTAGCCAGTTTCACAACCGTTTAAAACTCCTCATAGCAGCATCAATATTACTATTACTATTTGTGACCTTTCCATGCATATGTTTCCTTAGCTTTAAATGAGTATGATGATATTCTTTCACCACACTGAATAAAAACAAGAATCTGTAAGCAACCTACAGTTTTCACCAAGGCCTCCTATAAGGAAGACAAATCCCAGCACCCTCTCTATTCTATGGTGAAGCAGTTCAATACACTCTCAGCTCCCTCTCTCTCTCTCCTCTGCAGTCTCTCCCTGCTGCATGTATTGACTACGGCCTCTACCAATCGTCTTATTGATCCCAAATGAAACACTGAACTCATCAATATGGTCTTAATGCGAGTTTGTTGTTCAATCACTTGCCATTTAAATCACCCAGCTCAAATCCCGCAGGCCATCCGTTTTCTGTCATATGCTGCACGTCTCACCAATTTGCTTTGTCATTTTGGGAGGAGTATGCAATTATCATAAATATCTCCCAGTGCTCACTTTGTCAACCCCACAGTGCCGTGTGATCATGCCTGTGTGAATCCAGGAGTCTGCCCCATTTTCATCTCCTTTGTTACCTTTTATCTCTCTTTGAAATAGGTGCTTTTCTCTTACCACCAATACTTACGATTGCCTATTCTTATGTCTTCAATGAGGTTTCATGAATGTCACAAATGAAGTCAAAGTGCAACCCCATTGATTAGGCTGGTAATTAAGATGTAAATGTGGTTGTGGGCTGGTGAGCGATCACACCTGCGATAATAGCAGAGTGCTGTTAACATCACCAGGGGTCTGACTGCCATGCAGTGTGCTGCCTTATCAATGTTTGGAGTGATCTTCTCTTAAGTATAGGCTCCACTCCTAATTCATGCTGTTTGCTAGCGCTGTGCTGCCACAGGAAGATACTGGGCTACACTGTAATGACAATTTTCTCCAGTGGGTGCAAGTCAATCAGTGAGAGGTGGCTCTTCTGTTAGCCACCTGGTTAAACAAAGGACCATTGGCAGACGTTAAAGTTCAAATGGGAATAACGTTAACTGCCAAGTGCAATGAATGTAGAGGAATTTGTCACGGTGACATATTCACAACTCACATTGACTTGACAAGCTGATACACAAAGCCACCAGGACCTCCTGCACAGTTTAAAGGAGCCTTGCAGGAAATACTAAAGTGGACTGAGTGTGTATGAGGATGATGTGAAGTCCTGCAGTGGATTCATAAGTCCACAAAACTCTTTCAAAGATATTTGTCACTTAAAGGGAAAGTTAATCCAACAACAGAACTTTAAAGTTCCATAAACAGCTCTGCATTTGCAGCTTTGTCGAGAAACACAAACATTCAAGTTACACTCGTACACTTCAATTCTGTGTGGAGAGCAGATGTGAAAGTGGGTTTAGGTAGACCAGGCATGTGCAGCCGCTGGCACTCCTTCAGGGTTTGGGCACTCACATGTTGGTGTTAACAGTTTAGCTCCAGTGCCAGGTAGAGAATGAATGACACGGGGCAGGGTGGCACATCCTTGGAGATGTTTGTCAGGAGATGTCCCTCCCTGCTGCATGTTTACACTCACAGAGGCCACACTTGGCTGTTAGTGGGGGGAGAAAACTGGGAAAACAGCCGTCTTGTGAGAGCCAAGACTCTTACTGTGAATATTAAAGAGAGAGAGAGAGAGAGAGAGAGAGAGAGAGAGAGAGAGAGAGAGAGAGAGAGAGAGAGAGAGAGAGAGAGAGAGAGAGAAAACCAGCTATCTGGACAAAACAAAGCTGGGTTTGGAGAGCCCGGAGCACATAATAAGCACGGCTCTTTCACTGCACACCCAGGGCACTCTGGAAAAGTGGGGAGGCCGCTGAATGGGAAAGGAAGTAATAAAAAAAGCAAACTTCTTTGAAAAGAGTCCTGTGTGTGTGTGTTTGTGTGTGTGTCACAGTGTGTTTGTGAGTCCATATGCATGCGTGTGAGTGTTTGTGTGCAGCTGTCTGTCTGAGTGATTATTACATACAGCCTACTTGTAGCTGAGTTTTTGGAATGAGATTCAGCTTTTTGACGCTTGGATCGCTGAGAGACAAAGGTATTAAATAATTCCACATCAGCAGGGATGTGTGGGTGGATTACAGGGGCCTTGTGAGAAAGGTAAGGACATCTGTGCAGCGTCCCCTCGCCAGACATTTTTTTAAGAGAGTTTAAAATGCAGCAACTCGCCAGATAAGACCGGTGACGAGGTAGTAAGCAGAGCACGAGGGGTAGTGGAGTTTCGTGGGAGTCTGATTCCCAGAGTGAGAACGACTGATGAGCTCAACTGAACCAAATCAAAACACATAAATACATGCATGTTCCATTTTGCATCTCACTGTTAAGCACTGTCTATTATATTGAAATGTTTTACATTAAGAAAAGTCATTGATAGAAACACTAACCGCTCTAAAAAATGTTGTCTTTTTTTTGTTGCAAATGTTGCGATAAAAATGGTATTAGGTTAAAAGGTAAGGGGATGTAACAGAAGAGGAAAGTAGGGAGGAAAGTGTACAGTGTGAGCCGTGGCAAGAAAAGCCGGCAGAATAGACACATGAAAAAAGAAAGAAGCAAATAAGGGAAGTGGTAGCAGTGCTGTAACTTCAGTGAGTTTACCCCCTGAGGTAGTCTTCTCACCAGTCATCAGGGACCTAACTCCTCTGACGTTCCGTATCCGACTAGACTTCTGCAAGTGGGGTAAATAAAGAGTGACAAGCCCCACCTCAACCCCCTCTTTTACCTCCAGGCAGGTTTCACCCCACTTCTCCTCTCTGGTGCAGACAGGGTGTACAACAATTCAACTTAACTAAACACTTCACCTCTATTCTCTTTCTTTCACATTCTGCAGCACTACACACATTTAGCCTCCATATTTCATCTTGTGGCCTTCTTGTAGATCTAAATAACTAGCTTTGGAAAAACAGACATGCACTCAGAGGCTTCCACTGACACACACAAACATACGTTTAAAGCTCTCTTGTGTGGTCACAGAGCTAGAAAACACATGCAAACACACGAGAGAACCTCATGTTGGGACTGCAACACTTTTCTTTCCATGATATGCTGATTTTGAACCACAGAAACCTCAGTAGAGAGGCTAATGTGTGTTTGTGATTGTTTTATAGTGCAATTAAGTATAGAAGGGCGTCATGCATAGCCTTATTTTGCAGAGGGAGACACATCAGGTGAGTAAAGGACAAAATATAGTAGCTTTTTGAAGAGTTGCATCCAAATAGGGAAATTATTTGAAAAGAAAAGGGAACAAGTGTGAAGTCTTTACAAAGTGTAAACTTGAAATGGCTTTACTTTGTATTTTAAATGAAGTTTGCTTTCGCTGATGAGTTGGATTCCTTAGTTGTAAGTGTGATAGCTTTCATAAACTGGCTGTAAATTAAAATGATTTGACCTCAACCAGCAACCTTAAGGGGGATAACTTTCTTAATACAATCACCAGCACCACCAGTTTCCCTTACAGGTGCCAGACAGAGATACCGGGAGTGTTGTGGCTCCACCCGGCCTCTGCTCCTTCTCCTCCCCTCTGGCTGCAAGCAGGTCAGGGACACACTAGAGATCAATAGCTTGCGTTTGCCCACAGCAGCCCCATTTCTCAGCCGGGACACTGATGCTAACTATCAATAGTAATAAGAGCCTGTCTGAGACACAGTTAAATGCCGGCCTACACAGCTGTCTGGCGGAGGGTTGATAAACATCTTGTGCCCAGAGTTACTCAGAATAAACTGCCTGATATGGTAAAACTTTGTGGGTGTATTTACTGTAAGAACGTGTGTGTGTATGTTTGTGTTTTGTGCTTGACATGGCGTGTCTCACACAGTGGTTACCTGCACGCTGCTTTGTTCCTTGCTTCCACTGCTCGAACAGTGTGATACAGACATCACATGTGTGCACTCTGTATGTTCTGTGTTTACGAGTGTGAGAAGTAACATAGGCATAATTCTATGTGTAATTTTTTTGTTTTGCTTTTGAGTTCTTAAAAATACATAAACACTCAGCTTTCAGGGGGTGATGTGAGTAATTTCTTCAAGATGTGAGGAGTGCTTGGTTGCTCTGTAACCCCCAGTCGCAGTGATTTGTGCCGGTGTAATCCGGCTCCGTTCTGTGAAACATCTAACGAGCTAAGCATCTCTCTTCATCCAAATATCATTCGTCAATGTCATATGAAAGCACAATGTGTTTTTTAAAGAATGCGACGGAGCTAAAATAGGCGTCTCGGTGGTTGTCCAGTGTTTGTCGTTAATGCAACTCAAGCGAGCACGTTTAATCACATACAATCAAGCACATTTGTATCATAACAAGTGGACGATTTAATGATTGCTTTGTGAATGTGAGCATCCAGTCAGGAAAAAAGGCAGGGTTTTGAGTAATGAGGAGCAGAAACAAAGTGTAACATACTGAATTAAAAGTTCAAGTGTGTTTACTTTATTAAAAGTGTCTGAAGCAGGAATTAAGTGTGCTCATTTTTTCCCCTCAACTTAAATGACTTACACATATATACAAACAAAATGTTTGAAAATGATCTTCTGGTAATTCTCAGTTGAGGGTACAACGTAATGATTTTTTAAAGTTTTGTATGATGCTCATATTTTAAAGCAAAATTGTTCCCCAAACTTTTATGCTTTTTTTATTTTGATGTGAACAGGGTAAAATGTTGTATTATCCATCAATATTTTAAAGTCTTTATTTTTAATAATCAAAATCAAGTTTGTTGTGAAGTAGGTGAACATATACAAGGAATTTGTCTCTGTATATTGGAACCCCATAAGTATAAAAATGAAGTAGGAGCAAGAGTACTTTTCAGTTTCTAAATACCATTTATTGAATATGTTTTCTTTTTGAAAAGTGGAGGTTTGACAGTGTTTTTAGACTACACAACAGGATGTGGTTTCCAGTAACACCAGTCAGCACAGAACCATTCCCGTCTTCTCTCACTAATACCTGTGAGGACGACACTCTTGGTCTAGATACTTTTGGCACAAATCCCTTAACACTTGTACACTTATGCCTACCTTATGCAGCTACACATGCAGAGATCCGGAGAGTAGTGTGTGTGTGTGTGTGTGTGTGTGTGTGTGTGTGTGCGTGCGTGCTTGCGTGTGTGTGTCTGTGTCACTGATGACTGCACCAGCAGCACATGCAGGCTCTCACACACAGTGCAGGCACGGTGTGTGTGCGTGTGTGTGTGTGTGTGTGTGTGTGTGTGTGTGTGTGTGTGTGTGTGTGTGTGTGTGTGTGTGTGTGTGTGTGTGTGTGTGTGTGCGCGTGCGTGCGTGCGTGCGTGCGTGCGTGCGTGCGTGCGTGTGTGTGTGATGGGCCGGTGACCTCTCACACCTCTGTGACACTCCTGAATGTTTGCTTGTTTTTCCTCAAACACGCTGGGTTTGAAAGAGGGTGTGTGTTACTGCAGCTGAGATAATGTAAAAACAAACACGGCCCATTGATATGGGGTGATGCTGCAGGAAGTTGTCAGGGGGGGACAATGGTAGGGAGAGGGGGGGGGGCAATCTGTGGGACAAGTGGTGGCAGTGCTGCTGGAGGACAATAGAGAGGGTTTGATCTCTTAATTAATGGAGGCCATTCTGTGCTGCTGCAGGTACTGAATTTTAATGCAGGCAATTTTTCAAAGGGCTTTCTTTAGGGGCAAGACAGAGCTCTAAATGCCACTTTGTGATCATCAGGAAGACAAAGTCATTTCAGTTCATACCTGAAATAATACCTGTTTCAGTTGCAGCTGATACACTGCTTTATAAACTTAATTAATCTGATCCTTGGAATGCCATTTCTATGAAAACCACATGCAGAAATATAAAGTTAAACTTTGAAAATAATTTTAAAATGTAACACATTGTTTCTAATTCCCTTTAATTTACTACAGTTGGACAACTTGAAGAAGAATGCACTGTTCCATTAGTCATACAGTGACAATGTGTGTGTGACTGAGGAAAATGTGGGCCTATTTCTTTATTTCTTTGAGCATGAGGCCAGCTTACAACAATCCCTTTAATCAAGCTCCTAATCCTTTTGCAAGACGTCAGCATGCCATGAATAAAGCCATGCACTTCTCGATATTTGTGTTAGAACCGGTGGAGCTCAAATGCTTCATTTACTGTTCATCAGAAATAAGGCTCAACTCAGCAAGAACATACACTAAGTGTGCCTTTTGTATTCAGTGAATTATATATTATCTAATAGCTTCTGTTTGAGTCTGCCGACATTCTTTTACTTTGTTTTATTAAAATGTAAGAGCTCTTTTTATCATAAAACTATCATTTTTAATTAGTAATTTTCATCCATTAGTCTTGAATTATATGTCTTACTATCCCACATTTCATCCAATTATACGGTTTGTATTAATGAGACAAGCACAAACAGACTTGTGTGCTGGTGCATTCTTCCTCTGCAGTGTTAACACGCTGAAGCCTGGAGACTTTGCATCCTTATAAACCCTAAACCACATAAGTTTACCCGTTGTCTAGTCTTTACATTCAGCCCCTGTTATAACACACAAGTAACACACTCACATGCACACGCACGCACGCGCACACATACACAAACAAACACACACACACACACACACATACGCACACACACACACACACACTAAAGTAACACACACGTCGTGCAGCTGACCCAGATGAAGGCCTGATCCAGCTAGTTGTAATTCTTTAGGCATCGCGTTGACTAGGAGCAGGAACCGTGAATAGAAACCCACCACGTGTTGAATGCGGTGTCACACAGAAAAGGGGCTCTCTGCTCACAAATACACTGTGTGAGGATCACTAACAGCGCGGCTCTGGGAGATTCCCCGCCTGGACTATCACATTATGCGCTTAAACGCGCAGTGTTTCTCAGCTATATGATCAATCATGGGATGTCAGTGATAATAGTGAGTGATGGCACCCTCAGTGATATGTTGCGCACAGCATTGATTGCGCGTAAAAGACTAATGCGCACTTTTTATGCGCCAAAGGTTTCTGTCATTTTCCCCTGCAGAAAACAAAGTCAATGCTTTTCACAATGGAAAACAAAAGAAAATGGAGGCATATTATGACTACACTTTTTTAATTTTTATTTAAAAAAAATGTTTTTTTTACAGAAATTATATTTTTTTTAAATAAATGCCATGAGTATGAGATTTTAAACCATGGAGATCAGGTTGACAATACCCCCTTTAACCCACAATCTTCTCTGTATAAGCACCAAGCTGTCCACAATATGACATAATGAGTGTTTGATATTATAAATCATATTTAGAATCAACAAGTTGTCCAGTCATTTGCACCTTAATGGGTGATTATAATAAATCGTGTTGAAAACTTTCTCTGGAGAAGACACTGAGTTATATGTGTTGGGTCCCCAAACTGTGTCTGTGTGTGTCATTCAGCGCATGACTGTGAACACTGTATCCTCATCGTCCCGACTGAATCCCATTTAAAATGTCTCGCGCTCGGCTGGGCTGCAAATCACCCTGTTTACAATCTCACACCAACACTCACATCAATTAACTGGCCATTGATTTTCCCGCCCGGGACATTACAATATTGCAGACCCCTTTTTCCTCTCCCAGCAATTTCAAGTTTGCTGCACATAATTGCATGGGCTTTTTAACGGCGCATACACACACACACACACACACACACACACACACACACACACACACACACACACGTTTCCCCTCTTAATGATCATTTGCAGTTTGATTTTGTTAGTACAGCTCACATTTCGATGCTGTTACATTGTCTCATTTAAAGACAGCACACTCAGATCTGTGTACAATTAAAAAAAAACACAAGTATATTATTTAAATTATTTTGCAAAGTGCATTGATAAATCAGATCACCGGAACCATAAGAAGTATTTGATTTCCCTCCTGCTCTTTCTTTTTTCATGAATTAGTAAATAGTAAGGCTAGTCGAAACTAAAAGATAGCTGACACAAGAGAGGACCAGATCCATCTAGCCTGCAGCCGCCCTTTAAATATTCAGTGAAAAATAATGGCATCCGAGGCATCACCTATAGTAACATTATTATCTTCATTTCTCAAAATCAGCTCGACTGAAAGCTTCGTTTATCTTTTTCACCTAATAAATCTACTCGACTCAGCTCGCACGTGAAGCTCCTGTGGGACCTCTTGCCCTCTTAAAACATCCCCACTGATGGCGCACTCCTGTTGGTGCATTATTCAGGGCAATAATAATAATGATAAAAATGATAATAATGATAATATTATTATTATCATTATTGTTATTATTATTATTATTATTATTATTGTTATTATTATTATTATTGTTATTTCAACTGTACTTGGTTGGTTAAGCATTTGCTCTTGTCTTCCTAGTTATGAGCATCATAATAAATATTGCTATTTTATGGTGCTTTTTTAATTGCATTTTTTTTTTTACTTTTAAAGTTCACAAACAGGCCTTCAAAACATCTCTTTTTAGTAGGAACGTCACGCTTCCATGAACGTAGTTTCAAATAAAAAAACAAACTGTTTGGCAACGATGTAAGAACGAAACATGTTTTTTGTTTTAAAAGTCAAAGCGATGGAGTAAAATGTAGATTATAGTCCGCGTGATATAAGTGTATGACTTTGATTTTCAAAAAAATGTTGAGAGAAGAAATAAGAAGCTTTATTTATTCCTGTTCAGATGAGCAGACTTGTCTCCGCTGTCTTTACCTCTGATCGTCCCGGTGCGCACAAAAGCGTTTGGATTTGCTGTGAGCAATCAGAGAGAGAGAGAGGGAGGGAGGGAGGGAGAGAGAGAGGAGATGTGGAGGGGGAGGGAGCGAGGGGGTGGAGGTGAATGGCAGGATGACTGAATAGCCCAGTGACCAATCAGATCGTCGATGGGCCGGGCTCTACATTTTGACCCAGCGCTGCACGGGCCCTCAAAGTTTGTTTATTCGCGGAATGCAGTGTGTGATGAAAACGTGTTAGTAAGTGACCCCCCTTTCGACTAATAACAATCAAATGAAACTGATTGGGACGTCGGAATACGCTGTGGACTTCTGGGAACGCGTACCGGTGCCATTTACGCACGGAACATGCTCGCGCGACGCTGCGTTTTAGCGCACCGGGAGCCTCGATTGAAGAAACTCTTCAGAGAGTAGGTGTCGGTGTGCAGCACGAGAGCTGAACTACAGCGATCTTTATGCAAGAGCGGAGGAGACGGACTACCGAGTTTTGGTGAAAAGAAGAAAGTTGGCTGGAGCTTGCGGGAGCTTTCAGAAGTAAACGTCCACTCTGATCACATCTTTGAGAGGAAGGAAAAGCAAAGAGAAACTGTGATCGCTGCTTGATCGATGTGAAAGATTAAAGATACTGTCGCAGGCACTGACTCGAGACGCTGACATTCCCCTGTAGTAGTCAAGATAAGCGGTGACTTGGCTAACAGAAGGGGTTAAACCGTATCTAAAGGGAGTTTGGAAAACCCAGCCTTTCTTCCCGGTACGGATCAACTCATTGGGTGGGAGCTGAGAGAGAGACAAGAGTCCCCAGCAAATCAGGAGCTAATTGATTAAAGAGACTTCATTTGAATAGGAGGGGGGCTGGCGAGGTGCCAATCGCCTTTCAAAGAAGCCCCCCCTCCCCCGTATGATTAATCGCAGAGCATTATTGATAATCATAACGCGGCACATGCGCGGTGGATGGGCTCTATTTACGTAATTTTTGAGAAGGTTTTGTAGTCATTTTTTTATTCTTCGCCTGCTGATGTGCCAGCCAGCATGTCGCGGAGGAAACAAGCGAAGCCGCAACACTTCCAATCCGACCCTCATCTGCCCTTATCGGAGCACAATGGTGAGTCCGAGTAACATATCTCTGCTTTTTGTCCTGGCTGTGTCAATGTGTCACTTTTTACGCTGTTTTATCGTGTCTGCGAGCACATGTGACGGTTAAAGTTTACACTTTGAATGGACCCTTATACTTCAGTTTGTTTCATGATCAATTTCAGCATCTCGCTCTCTGATACTTTTCAGGAAAAGTGTATCTCAGGATTATTTTAAATACACTTTACTCCAGTTTGGAGAGGAATTACGCGCTGCTTTCTACGTCCTTCTAGAACACATTCTCAACATAATTCAAAACTTCTTATTTAAGATGACAAAGTTGACGATTACAACAAAATTGCAGTGCGCAATTCTCCCTTTTTATAACATGTGTTTGTGTGAGTGTTATAAGTTTCGAAACTTTTTACTCTTCAATTCAGCTTAAACTCGTGTTTTCACAACGGCGTTTAAACTTAATACAAGTCACCGGCTCAGTCTTCGGTCCCCTCCGAGGGCTCTCTGCGCTCAGCGTCGCTCTCTTTACGCGGAGACCACCGTAGTGCCTCGGCCGGGAATCAAACTTTTCCTGTCCCGGACACTGTAAATCCCCCTGTCCCTGTGTTGCAGTCCCTGCACTTTCAAATCGAAGAGTGTTTCCCATCTTTGATTTTTTTTAAAAATAGTAATAACAGTATGTCAATGCTTGTTTGAGCACCAGCAATCTTTATCGTAAAAAGTTGGATAAAAGGAGGACAAACTGCTCTGAGGAGCGCAAATGAACACACATCATCTCCTGTACTGTAAATACATGTAGTTTAAAATTTTAGTTCAGAGCTCATAAATATGTTAAAAGTAACCGTGACATATGAACACTCTCTACACAATCGATACATGTTTTATTACAAAATAATTTACAGTCTAAAAATCAACAATGATTAATTAGCTCGTTGTGTTTGAGTTCTTGAAGCTCGCGCCTAAGAGAGCTCATTTGCCCTTTATTTTCAAATGTAGCTCTGATAAATCTTTTTTTTTCCACATAGTGCGATGTACTTTTAAAACTCGGCTGTCATGTCTGCTGGAAAATTATTAGATACAATGTAATATCCAGATCTGGAAACTGCAGGACTCTGAACTGGTGCTCAGGGTTTCAGCATCAGCTACAGTTAGTCAGGCGAGGACAACAAATATAAGTTGTTATAATGTATTAAAAGGTCAATATAAATCTCAAACACCTTCAAACAAAATTACCACATTATGTGAAATTAGAATAAAGAACGTTGAATTTCGAAACAGGAAGTTGCGCTGTAACGTCTGTTTTTGTTGACCGACTTTCAGATTTTTCAACCAAATGACTGGTTATCAGGACAATATTTATTTTTACCAAGCATGATACATGTTCTTAATCTGAAATGGAGGCTTGTCTTTGCACTGTCATGAGCTGTGTCCAGGTTTTGCTTTACAAAATATGTATTTGTACTATTTTAATTTGTACACACAAGAAGACATGCCGTTATGAAAACATAGAGATAACATGAAAAAAATGTTTTATCTTCAGATAGGCCTGTATTAGGATAAGGCCTGTGAATCCAATATGTGCAGTTTAAAACTCTCAAAGCCACATTGTATTTAGCACTGCCTGAAAAGCATGTGCAGGTAATTTAAAAGTAACATTTGCTTCTCTCAGGAGAAAGTCATGCTGAGAGAAAAAAGCATTTGCAGCAAATTTCACGTGATTTGTAGGAACTTGATTATGAATGCAGGATGCAGTTCATTCCTATCTGCTGTTTTTTCTACATTTTCCTATAAATCTAATCAAGTTTAATGAAGGCTTCTTTTTCTCAAGCGGACTGCAGAATGCAAAAATTCTCGATGATGTCCAATGCTCTGACAAATGTTTAACTTTCGCAAATATCTAGTTAGTAATTACAGGGGCATGGACATGTTTTCTTTAGCTTTCGGGTATTTAGCTGACAGAGCTCATAACAAATGTGCTGTGTGTCTTCTGTGGGAGCCGGAAGTGAGAACAGAAAGTCATTGTATTTGTAGCTGAATGTCAGAGATGCTGAGGGCCGTGGTTACTGGGAGGTCGGAGTGAGAGCCACAGAGGGTGGGATGTTGAGCTGTTTTAACCTTTGCCTGTGTCCCTCTGTGTGGAGGTGAGGGGAGTTCAGGGCCCAGTGTGTTCCTCTCTACCTCGCCATTGACCCAGCTGATCTTAGCTGCAGGCTCCCCAGCCAGGCCCCGGCTTTTTATTTAAGTTTGTGTTAGTGTTTGTGTGTGTGAGGCCTTATCAATGTTGTGGCCGTCCCCCTTTGCCCTATCAGAGTGGCCCCCTAGAGGGGAGATTGGCAGGGCAGCCCGCTTTGCACTGTTGTTCCCTGCAAACAGAGAGTGCAGTTGCTTGTCATTTTGCCAGTGTTTATGTGGTGGGGAGTCTAGGTGTAGCCTGAAGGACTCGCTTTGCCTTTTTTTTTTCCTCCCTCCCCTTGAGCTTTAAGCATGTCACCGGGGCAGAGCTTCTCAGACGTAAGTCTTGTCCTGGACCTCGGCAGTTTTAGTGGAACCCCATCTAGTGTTCAGTGGCTGGAGACGATGAGAGCAGAAACCCTCCTGAAGTTACAAGTGTCAAGAGGCTCACAGAGGCCCCACGCGAAAAAATAATGTAGGATCTCTCAAAGCTCGCCGTCAACTTTTTTTTCCCCACTAATCCTCACTTTCTTGGCTCTCATATTCACACTTTGGTCACTCTCTTTGAGGCTCTGTCTTCTGCTCTTTGTCTCTCCTGACGCCCTTTTAGCCCTGTGCTCCGCTTACATCGTGCTTTTGATAGAGGTTCTATGGAAGTTTTACAGACTCCATCTTTCTACCAGCTTGACTTTATCTTAATTTTAATTCTAAGTTAATCCTTGCTATTTTGGGAATTAAGCCTAATGCTAGCATCTGCGCTGTTTGCTATACTAGACTTATGTGGACAGTGGATTTGTGATCATGCATTGATTTAGTTTGGATTGAATCTGATTTTAAAGATACTTTTTGTTGGGAAGTCCATATGTTGAGCAGTTGAAGGAGCAAATCTGTGGCAGCGTAAACATTTAAATTGATGAATCATAATTTTAAAATACATTATTTTCAACTCGCAGTTTATTCTAATTTAATTCTAACTTAAGACGTAGTTGGTGAAGATGAGACTGTACACTTCTGTCTCTCACAGTTTAGACGAAAAAAATTTTGTTCTTGTTCCTCAAATGATGTAATCCACAAATTATGTGTCATCTATTATCTCTTACCTTTTTCTGTCTTTACATATTTTAATTATTATTGTATCATTTATAACTATTTTGCATTTTTGAAATATTATTATTAGGGCTTTTAATCTGAAAGACTTTTTAAATGTACGCAGTAAAAAATATTGTCATCCCTGGAAATGAGTTGAATTAAACATACTTAAGCCCTTCCAAGTTTATCAAAGATTAATAATTTAATTTGAAGTATATATCATTATTTCTCAAAAAGTAAATATCACTGTGCTGTGTATTTTTTCCTCATGCTCTGTGTAGACTTGAGCATGAACACACACTCACACACAGGTAGTGTATTTTTATTAATACTGCATCTTCCGGAAGTTTACCCGATTTTTTTTTTTTCACGCCACTGAGTGTCATTTGTTTGGCTTTCCTTCACACATATTTGTGCACTGTCAGCCTCAAGAAAAGTGAAAAGGTGTTTGCGTTTCCTCACATTTCTCACACTATGAATCAAACACATTTTTTCAAAGTTGGTGCTTTGGGTGTAGGTAGACGGGTGGGGGCTGGGGGTGACTGGGGGGGGATTTAACATGAAAAGTTATCATTAAAGTTGAATCTTCCCTGTTTGCATGGTTTGGTGGTGTGAGGGCCAGGGTTTACTGTCATGGCAACTTTGCGTTATCTGATGTCTGTGAGCAGAGAAACACTGAGGGAGATAATCCCTGAATTAAACAGGATCTGCTTTGAGTCGACTGAGATGAGCAGGGCCAGGCTGTGCCGACGATCCCCGCCGCTCCCATGCTGCGCGAACAATGGGAAGGCATCCTGTCTCTCTGTGGGGCAGGGCTGCACTTCTCTGGGTTTCATTTGCAAATGAATTCTTGGCCCTGATGAAAGTGTTGAGGGGCCGGAGTCACAATGAAAGGGATTCATAGAGAAATGCAATTTGTAAATCAACTTGTATGTTAAACAGCAAGATTTTAGTTTGACAAAGAGGAAAAGAATAAGGAAAGTCTGGAGCACAGCAGTGACTCTGGGGGCAGGGTGTCTTCTTGCCTTTTCACTTCCCGACTTGTCTGGTTATTAAAATGGAAAATTTAAAAAACCCGTTTTTGTGTTCATTTGAAAGGCGGTCATTACTTTTGTATTCCATCCCAGTGAAAACTTTCCTTGTTGCCAGTTTAGTCAGCTGGTATGTCCAGTTCCTGAGTTTTGGCAAGTTTGTGATGCATGCATCCTTATGTAACTTATTCTCATAACTTTTTACCACACACATTTTTAAGATAAAAGGTTAATTTTTTTTTTTTTAGTTTTCCAATGCTGTGAGGTCCAAATGTATTCAACAATTTCTGAAAACTTAAAAAAGAGTTTATGCATTTTTATAAGATGGTAGATACGTGAGCCACAGAAATAATTTGCTTCCATATATGTCTCTGTTTACTTGCAAACTCTTTCATTTTTTTTTCTTCTTTGTTAGTGTGTTATTTTCAGTGTGTCCACACATGCATAGATGGCACGGGCTGTGTTGTTCGCGTTTCACTGTGACTGCAGCATGAGTGGATACAAATTGGTTTAGTGACATAGATAACCTGTCCAAGATGCCCATAGTCGGCTGAAAATGAGCAAAGTTGACAGCAAATTGAAAGTCTAATAAGTCCATCAAATGCTTGATTTGTGCCGAGTGGACAAGTAGACTTTGAAGGGCATGGGATATAGGAAATCAATGTCTTTCTATGAAATTTCATTAAGAACCAATGTCCTCACTTCACTCTTTTCTATATTTTGATGGATTATCTGGAGAAAATGATTACCTTTGGTTGGGCTGATGAAACCCAGATGTAAATCTTCAAAGATCACTTTTAAGCAATATTTGAGTAGTTCCCATTGATTTTGTATCCCTTCTTATCGTGTTTCCGTGGCCACTGCATTGAATGAAGCCTTTTCTCATTTCTGCTGGCTTATTGTTGCCTTTCAATCATTGTTTTTGTGAACACATCAAAGGGATAAGTGTAAAACTGATTAACTTAAGATTAACAACAATGGAATTTGAGGAGATAAAGCTGCTTCTTCAGCTGCAAAACATTTCTAATCACTAATCCTCTGTTTCCTCTTTTTCAGGGGACACAGAACTTTGCTCAGAAGACCCCCCCTGCAAGGAGTCAGACGCCCATGTCTGTAGCAGATGTTGTGCCGAGTTCTTTGAACTATCAGATCTTGAGGAGCACCAGAAGAATTGCACTAAGAATCAGTTAGTTCTGATAGTGAATGAGAATCCTGTCTCCCCCACTGGAACCTTTTCACCTGGGTCTCCTCCCCATAATCCCGATGACCAGATGAATGACACGGCTAATAACACTGATCAAACTGAGTGCAGTGACCTTTTGGAGTCTAACACTCTTGAAAAAGACGAATCCATGGACGTAGACGTTTCTGGAATGAGCAGTGGTCATGAAGAGGAAGGCAGTCATACAGAGAGTGGGAGCCCCATTAACACAGGAAGCAGTCATGGTGTCAGGGCCCCCCCTGGCCCTGCAGTGGGTACCTCAGCTATCTCTGCCCCTCTACCTCAGCTCAGCAACCTGACTGATCTGGGGAACTTCTCCATGATTAACAGCAATGTCATAATTGAAAATCTGCAAAGCACCAAAGTGGCTGTTGCCCAATTCTCTCAAGAGGCTCGTTCAAATGGGGGCCCCAGGGTGGCAGTGCCAGCCCTGATGGAGCAGCTTCTCGCTCTGCAACAGCAACAGATCCACCAGCTGCAGCTCATCGAGCAGATTCGCCATCAGATACTGCTACTGGCCTCTCAGTCCCCAGAAATGCAGGTACCCCCATCTTCAGCTCCAGGCACAATGGGTCCTGCTGCCAACCCACTGACCACACTCAGCTCCCATCTCTCCCAACAGCTGGCTGCAGCCGCAGGCCTAGCCCAGAACCTGGCCAGTCAGTCAGCCAGTATTAGCAGCCTAAAGCAGCTGGCTGCAGCAGCACAGCTACCTCAGTCCAATCCAAGCAGCAGTGAGACATCTCAGAGCATTAGCACATTGGGGCCATCAACAGTCAATGCCCAGTCCTCTGACAAGAGGCCGAGTCATATGAGTAGCCTCCACTCTCAGCTCAGCAACCCACCACTATCTAAATCATCAACGCCATCATTTGGTATGCGTAGCTTGTTAAGCTCTGCAGTAAATCCCCTTCTACCTCAGCCCCCACCTGGTAACCCCATGTTCTCCAGCTCTCTGCCCAGTGTTGGCACCACTGTCGAGGACCTCAACTCTTTAGCAGCTTTGGCCCAGAGGACGAAAGGCAAGCAGCCAAATGTCACCTCATTTGAACACAAGAGCAGCTCTGACGATGCTTTCTTCAAGCATAAGTGCCGTTTCTGTGGCAAGGTGTTTGGGAGTGACAGTGCTTTGCAAATTCACCTGCGGTCACACACTGGAGAAAGACCATACAAGTGTAATATCTGTGGTAACCGCTTTTCCACCCGAGGTAATTTGAAGGTGCATTTCCAGCGTCACAAAGACAAATACCCACACATCCAGATGAATCCCTACCCTGTTCCTGAGCATTTGGACAATATACCAACAAGCACAGGCATTCCATACGGCATGTCTATGCCTCCAGAGAAGCCTGTCACCAGCTGGCTGGACAGCAAACCAGTTTTGCCGACTCTGACTTCCTCAGTTGGTATGCTGTTGCCACCAACCATGCCAAGCCTGCCACATTTCATCAAAAAGGAAGATAATTCAATAGCCATAACTAGCCCTTCTGTTACTGCAAAGAGTGACTCAGGTGCTGCTGACCCTTCAGCTAAAAGTAATGATGGCGCATCTGAAGAGGGTGAAAGTGCAACTCTGCCTACCTCAAATGGGAAAACTGAAGAAGGCAGCCACTCTTCAGGCCTCATGACAAGTGTGAGCTCTGCTTCAGAGAGCACTGCCGATTACACAACATCTAACAGCCCACCCATGATGACCAATCCACTCATGCCTCTTATGTCTGATCAGTTCAAGGCGAAGTTCCCCTTCGGAGGCATCCTGGATCCTCTCCAGGGGTCAGAGACCTCCAAGCTTCAGCAGCTAGTGGAGAACATTGACAGAAAGGTGACAGACCCCAATGAATGTGTCATCTGCCACCGGGTTCTGAGCTGCCAAAGTGCTCTGAAAATGCACTATCGCACTCACACTGGGGAGAGGCCATTTAAGTGTAAAATCTGTGGCAGGGCATTTACCACCAAAGGAAATCTTAAGACACACTACAGCGTCCATAGGGCCATGCCCCCTCTTAGAGTCCAACACTCCTGCCCTATTTGTCAGAAGAAGTTCACTAATGCTGTGGTGCTACAACAACATATTCGCATGCACATGGGTGGGCATATCCCAAACACCCCTCTGCCAGAGAGTTACCCAGAGTCCATGGCCTCTGACACAGGCTCATTCGAGGAGAGAAACTTTGATGATCTGGACAACTTCTCTGATGACATTGAAGGAATGGATGAAGGCCCAGATAGCAGTGTGCCAGACACCCCAAGGTCAGCTGATGCATCCCATGACAGTCTATGTAACTCCCCTGCTCCGCATGAAATGATTTTCCTGGAGGGACGAGAAAAAAATGGCCAAGAGAATGCCCACCATATGGAAATAGAGGCCAGCCAAATGAAGGCTATGGTAAATGGTTTAGTTGAAGGGGATTGTCTCACCAATGACTCTTCGTCTCTGGGAGGGGATCTTGAAAGCCGAAGTGCCGGGAGTCCAGCTGTGTCAGAATCTACCTCCTCCATGCAGGCGCCATCCCCCACAAGCATGCAGCCACAACCACACAAATCCCCAAACCTTGAAGAAAGGCACCAGAGGGCCTTATCTTTTGAGCACACTAGTGCAAGCCTCTTGCATCATCACCCCTCCAACATTGGAGCACTGGACCTGACATCTGTCAATCCCTCAAAGGACCCTTTGGGCATGATATTCTCCTTCCGTGAGCGGAGCATCTCCAAGAACACCTCCTGTGACATCTGTGGGAAGACCTTTGCTTGTCAGAGTGCCTTGGACATTCATTATCGAAGCCATACCAAAGAACGACCATTTATTTGCACGGCATGTAACAGGGGTTTCTCCACCAAGGGCAACCTAAAACAGCACATGCTAACCCATCAAATGAGAGACCTGCCCTCGCAGCTCTTTGAGCCCTCAAACACCAGCTTGTCATCCAGCCCAACCCCTTCCCTCCTTTCTGTAGGCTCTCTTAACAAACCAGAGGTCAACGGCTTCTTCCATAGCCTCCACCAAGAAAACAGAGAAATCAAAGAGATGCCTCCTGGCTTGGTCACATCATCTGCTTCCACCTCGCCAGTGCTCTCTTCTGCTCCACCACGCAGGACACCCAAGCAACATTTCTGCAACACCTGTGGGAAGTGCTTCTCATCCTCCAGTGCTCTACAGATCCATGAAAGAACCCACACAGGGGAGAAACCATTTGCCTGCAGCATCTGTGGTCGGGCTTTCACCACCAAAGGAAACCTCAAGGTAAATGTTACAAAAGTGTTAGTCTCCCAAAAGTTTGTGCATGAAAATGTTTTTAAGATTTTGATCTCAGAGCTGCTACCTAGTTTTATATGACATGCACTGGCCCTCATGTGTTGGTAATGTTTTATCATTAATTAAAGGGACAGCTTTGTAAATAACATAATGGAAAGGCTGATCACAGAGTTAATTATTGTGCGAAACTCTGAACATTATTTCTGTGTACTGCATCATTCTTAGCTGATTAAACTTCAGAGACAATCATTCCCATGAGGTCAGATTCTAGTTTTATAAAAGATTCTGAATAAAAAGCAGCAACAGCTTTCAAGTCATTGTTAAAGCCATTCTGCTCAATGATTCACTGAATCTTTAGAGAATGATATAACTCAAGTACAGAAAGTATGTCAAGTTTTTTGTGTGTCAATCCTTAAACACAGTGTTGAGTTTTGGATACATGTTAATTTTTAACAGTTATTTTAAATTAATATTTGGCTGTTGGTTGAAACTGATCTTGTTCAGAGATAAATGTGGTTCGAGTTTAAAATGTGCAACTAAAGATGACAAAGAAATCTGTCCTAAGGTTTTAGAGATAGGTTATCCTTAAAACACCGTTAAACATAATTATTTGAATGTGACTTAATAAGGGTTATTAAGCGGGAAAAGGTGTTAGTTTTTTTATCAGAGACAGAGGTGAAACTTCACTTGCAATTTAACTGGACAGTTCAATTTTACCAAAAGCTCTGTGCCCCCTTGTGAGATTAACAAATTATGGTTTAGATAAAACAGCATGTGTCAGCCTTGCCAAAATAAGATGTTTACACCATGCTGGTACCTCTCACAGCATAGGCAACTAAATAGTCTGCTGCACCCAGGGTGTGAAGCTATTTTAATTTGGAGTCAAGCATTATTATTATTTTTTCCATTGCATCATCTCATGTGCAGCTCTTATGGCCAAGTTTGTAAACATCGCTAATTTTCATCCCTCTCATTGCTTTGTCTCTCTCTCCTCCCTCCCTTTTATCCCCCTTCTCTCTCCTCCCCTCTCTCTCTCTGTGTGAAGGTTCACATGGGCACACACATGTGGAACAGTGCTCCCGCCAGACGGGGCCGTAGGCTCTCTGTGGATGGGCCAATGGCCTTCTTGGGTGCCAACCCAGTCAAGTTTCCTGAGATCTTCCAGAAGGACATGGCATCGAGGGCAAGCAACGGAGACCCAGCTAGTTTCTGGAACCAGTACGCTGCAGCCTTCTCCAACGGCCTAGCAATGAAGACAAATGAAATCTCTGTCATCCAGAATGGAGGCATCCCACCCATGTCAGGCGGCATGGGGAATGGGGGTAGCTCTCCCATTGGTGGCCTGACCGGCAGCCTGGACAAGCTGCACAGCATGGAGCCCAATGCCGCTCTTGCTGGTTTAGAAAAAATGGCCAACACGGAAAATGGGGCCCACTTTCGGTTCACACGTTTCATGGAGGACAATAAAGAAATCGTCACAAGTTAAAGCTTATGTCCACAGTTGTGCACAGACAAATGAAATGCCTAAAGGCATATTGTACACACATGTAGACACACACGGAAGAAGAAAAAGAAAGAGAACAAGACAGGGACAAAATCAACTGAACTGCTCTGCTCGCCATTGAATCTTTACGAACACGAGTGTGAAGACAAGTTGCTTTTTTTGTACAATGTACATGTTATAGTTTTAAGGAGCTTATTTATTAGTGGTTATAACCTTGCTTGAAACCAAGTGGAAGCATTAACAGTTAGGTTTTTGTTTGTTTTAAAGCCAGAATGGGTATGTATGGGTGCTTAAAAAATGTGCTTTTGAAACTTAGAATATCTGGGTAGATAACCTTACCTTGGCATTAAGTTATTTTCCGTCTGTAGTAGCTATAACCGAACTGTCGATGTTCATGTGATGCATTAGCCCTGTAATAAGCAAACAGACTTGCTGTAAATATTGTACACTGATCTTCTGTAGATGATCTAACATCTGTGTGTTCAAGCCCCCCTCCCCTCATCCAAGCAAAACAATTAAATTCAGGCAAGGGACTAAATGTGTAGTTGTTCCTTTCTTTCCAATTGCTATTTACCGTTATTCTATTTAAGACAAAACTTTGAAGTTTGCTACATTTTAAGGGGTTTCTTTAGTGTTAACGTGTTTTGTTGTTTCTGTGTATTGTACTTTCTACTTTTTGTTTACTTCCATATTTTTCTTTCCTTCAATCTCTTTTTTGTTGCTCGTATTTGGTGTTGTGGAAAGCAAGACAGAAGGGAACATATGGTCTGGCCTTTTTTTTACTGGTTTTGGGAACTGAGACAGCCAATCAAATGAGCAGGATTCTCCTTTAGTTTCTCAGCTGGATTTCCACGTTGCTGCTATGTCCCAGCATCCTCACTGACATCAAGTGCAAAGTTGTGTGTTGAAGCTTCTGTAAATATGTTCAGATGTGGAAATACAAACTCCCTCCTTAGAAAATGTACATAAAGCTCACACAAGAGAAGTCCATTACGGCCAGGGGACAAAATGATAGTGTTTTTATAAATATAAATATATATTGGGTTTGACAACCTTTGGACTGTTACATGCACTTTCTTGGAAAGTTGGAAGATCTTTATGGGTCCAGTTTCTCTACACTTTAATACCTACTAACAACTAAGATACTGTAATTCTTTACTCTAATAATCAAATACATCAGTTTTCCAAAAGAATCATTGTGTGTTTGTGTGCTTTTATTCCCTCCTATTATATAATTAAAAAATACTTACACTTACTTTCACACTTGTAAGCTTGGAAATGAATTCAAAAAAGAGGATAAACGTGGAATAATTTGTGCACTGCTGGGCCGTTGTGCAGCTTGTGCACTTCAGTGTGTGTTCTGTTTGCAGTGACCGAGTGCAGATACACAAACCGGGCTAGGTTGCAGTCATTAAGGTGGTGAGGGCTTACCTGCTCTTTAATTTAAATCTTGATCGCTGTTAAAAACTCATAAACCGCATAGCCAATCCTTGAAAATGGCAATTAATTGCTAATCCTCGGAATAAAGGAGATCCTAGGCTTTTTACGCGAAAATAAACTGTTCCATCCTGCCATTTCAGGTGTTAAAAACCTGCACGTTCACGCTTTTAATGCAAAAAAAAAAAAGAAGTCTCAGAGGAAAAAACTTTTTTTTTTCTGGGCCTTGATATTTAATCAGGGACGATTCCTTTTTATGCTGTTTGATGAAATATAAGTTCCTCCGAGAAGGCGACGATCTAATTATTAATCTCTAATCCTTGAACGAAGTTGTCAAAACGATCTCACGGTCACACGGACAAAGCCTCTGACGGCTTTGAAGGCGTTTTCTTTGCATTTACTCTCTTATACAAACTGCAAATTTTCCCCTTTGTATTACAACAGCTGCATTTAATTTAACACATCGTTGCACATCCTGCAGTACAGGATCTGTTCGTTTGTGTCCAGCATCCTCGGCGCTCTCCTCCTCCTCCTCCTCCTCCTCATCCTCTTCCTCATCAGCGTGCCCAATTCTACAATATTTACGTTTTATATTTCAGGACGTCGAAGCTAAATGATCCTTACCCACAGAGCCTGTTTTCTTTGTAACAGTCACATCTGCTCCACGAGCTCTGTTTATACAGGGCATCGGCTTTCTGACAGATCCCTTTTAAAGAACAGAAAGAAAAATGAAACTGCTTTACATTTTTACTGTTTTACTACTTCTGACGAATTCTGCTTTTTTTATTTACAACCTGAATTTCCCCTTATAAGGAATCGTATATATGTCTTCTCTTTTTCTGTAGTATTATAATAATTATGATAATTATAAAATTTGTATTTTATTTCAGATACTACTTATTTTTTTAATGTATTCAATTATAGATAATAATTATATAACATACCTTAAAAAATAAAAACACGTTCAAGACAGAAAATTACTGATTATAGAAGTAGATAAATAGTTCAAGCCTTGTGTGAATTTAATTGAAAATTAAAAATATGATCATAGATTTAAAATCTATAATTTGTATAGAATAAATAAGTAGTGTTTGTATGCAGTACTAACAGGAAGTAAATATAAATATGCAGAAGTAAACACATGCTTTTCTGTGTGTATGCAGTCCCACCAGTATATAAGCACAGAGCTTCCTTTTGCTTCCTCGCTGTGGTATTGATTGAGCTGTGCAGCATTACAGAAACACTTGAATCTCAGGTGGCAGGAATGTGTACAATTGATCTCTTCCACTGTGGCTCCCAGCAGTGGCTTCTTGCTCCACAACACAGAGCAGCACAGGAAGAGCCGGGCCAACACACTGAAACACAATCGCTGCACACTAAGAGGGGCTGTCCCTGTCTGCCTGTTCACTGTCACTATTTATTGTAGTGCTGAGAGTCTCATCCACTATGTGCTTTCAGGACACAGAGATCATGCACTCTGTATCATAAACACACTCATAAAGAGTTATATGTGCCGCATCTTCACAGCTTCACACAAACATTCCTGCGTATTTTTAATTTATTCTGAACATTTTATCTGCTGTTTTTATTTTAGCTGCGGTTGTTTGTTTCCTTGTCGGAGTTAAATGGTTTGATGGCCTCTTCCTGCAGCGTCTGGAGGGGATGGGAACCATCAGCAGAAAAACATTACTCTCTTTAGCTGTAGGCCACTCCTGTCCACTTACTGTACACTTGAAGGTTCATTAAAGGGTTGGCCTTAAGTAAGGGCTGTATGCACAGCTGCCACACTGGAAAAATCACATCCTTTGTTTCCAATGAAAGGTAACTTGTTAGAGAATTATTTTATCCAACTTTCTTTGCAAAACTAATTATGGTGATCTACTTCATTTGGTTTTGTTGTCATAAAAGTGGATTTTAATTCCCTATATAGTTTTAAGAGGATGGAAATGTTTTTATAAATGAATGAAACCAAATAGATTGATGGAACTGACTTTTTTAAATCAACAAAAATAAATATTTCTGATAAAATGTCATTTATGCATGATGAGAACGAAGACAGGGTATCAGAATATTTTGTCACTTAATTACAGAAGAAAATATTTATGATCACAGCTGCTCAAAAGCTCAGTGTGTGTGTGTGTGTGTGTGTGTGTGTGTGTGTGTGTGTGTGTGTGTGTGTGTGTGTTCACCAAGGACAAATAAAGAAACACCAAAATAAAAAAGGTTCACAGCTTTTTGAGTCATCTGCAGCACCATCAGGGATTTGAAGCAGGAGTAAAATCTCTCTAACATCCCTCGTTTCCTCTCTCCACAGTCCTTCAGTGTGAAGCCCCGTCAGGGATGAGGCTGCACGGACACAATCTTGGGAAGCCTGAGCTCCCTCCCACACCATCAGCTGTCAGCCCTCCTGAGTTGATGCAAACTGTAGCCTGGGGCCCCGGCCTGGACTCCCCACTGAGGTTCTGGCCCACCACTGGCAGATCAAAGACCCGAGAACAATGGTGAGCCTCATTTAGACGGCCGAGGTTCACTTTCCCCGGACACACTGCCACACCTGCACAGGCTGTCACTCACTGTCACTCAAGTGATGGGCCTTCTTCAAGGCCTGCTACCTGAACACATATTTATGTGGAAAAAAATCAATCCAACTCATGACAGTTTGATCGCGTTGTATCTTTGTTTCTTATAAAGGAAAACCCATTCTTCAGCAGGTACAGGTGATAACTCTGTTTTCTTCACCTGGACCTCAAATAGACACGTTTGATAGTTCACTGACTGCACATTTTAATAGTTTAATGACATAATTTATTAATATTTTTATGAAACAGACATCTCCTGCTCCCTTTGGGGGGTCCAGTGACAACATATGTTAAATATTGACAGTGTCATAGCAGGTAATGTGTTTATATTTTGATACAACAGCCATGAGCTGCCTTTAATTTCCCTAATATGACCCGAAATTATGGTCTACTGTGCAAGAAAGTGATTATTGCTTTAATATTTTTGTTTGTATAAGCCTAACCCTAATTTTCCTCGTCATTTTTCCTCCAGCCATTTCATGCTGGTTTTATCTTCCTGTGGTTCCTTCGTGCTTCCTGTGGAAAACGGAGCCCGTCTGCAGCGTGTACACAGCTGGTTGGAAGACAAGACCTCCAGATTGTGAGTACAAACACGGAGCAGGATTTTTCAGGCCTGTACACTCTCACAGTTATCACAGACGAGCAATCAAAGTCTTTGAAGGAATATCCATCCTCCACTAAAGAGCAGACACTTTTTTTTTCTTCATTCTGCTCCTGTTTGTTCTCCATTGAAGTTATGCTTTGGTCTTATGAGGGTTTGGAGATTGTCTTTGCATGGTTTATTTTTATGGCGCAGCAATCTGGAGACTATCCAGAAGTTAAGGTCATTTATCTTGTAGTTCATCCGCTCCTTGACTTTTGTGTGGTGAGAAGGAGAGGCACGGGGCCATATTGCATTTCATGAACCTTTGTGTCAAAGGAGCACCCAGACAAACAGGTGGGAGCCCCAAGACTCACCAAACTCAAGGCTCCATTCTTTAATAAGGCACTCATGCTTGCAGAACGGCTTCATTGCTCTGTTTCCCTCTTGGTCGGATGGGAACCTTCAGGGATGCTAATGAACATACAGTGAGGGTTTGTCTCACGCACAGTGCCCCTGCTATCTGCATCTCCCAGTTTATCATCACCACTGAAATTGCAAGGCCGAGCTTTTACCACGAGCAGGACATTAAACCCATTGTGATGCTAATTCTTTAAAATTTGATGTCTTGGGCTTGTTCTTTCAGGTCAGGCCAGCTTTATGAGACGAGCCCTTTTGACAAAGTACAAGCACCTTTTTTGTTATCAGGGAAAAAACCTGCAGTCGTGGGTTTGTCCTCACTGCCCCATAAAGGCAAATTTAATTTAATGTGCATTTCCATTTTACGATGAATCACATGTTTCCTTGTTTCATACAGTAGAAAGGAGACAGATCGTCTTTCTCTGGTTTTAAAGAACAGCTCGGAGATTAAGTAGGCTGATTGTGGCCCTTTCACCATCAGAATTACAGTGGGTAACCCAAGCCTGGCCTGTCTGCTCTGCAGCTCAAACACACTGAGTTGGGGGGACACTCTCTGTTAATGTCATCTCACAGATTCAATTTCCACATCACAATCTTACCTCCAGTCCCACAACCTCTGACACATATTCTTATTCGTTCTCACAGTGTCAAAGCATGCTAGTGAGATGGAGAGATATTCTACGTCCAAGGAGATATTGATATCGAGCATCAAGATGGGTTGTCAGAGGGACTAGGAAGAAGCCCTTCAGCCGCGTGTCAGGTGTTTTTGATTCCATAGGTGCTCCGCAGAGATGTCTTGAGTTTATTGAATTTGTCATTTTCGGCCTGGGAGTGAAAAGAGCACCTGTGTGCTGCCGTAAGCCCCCCGCAACCACGACCGCCACCCACATCACACCATGACAGCTGATGTGCAGGGACAACCCTGAAGCTGTTGATTTTTTTGAAAGCAGTGCGTACATTATTCATCAGGGAAACAGCTGAAAGGATATTTACTTTGTCAATTTTCTCATAAAAGCCTCCTCAGGCACAAAAAAGTCACCCGTGGTTACAGCAAGAAAAGGGTAGCTATTTCAGAGGCAGGTTCAGAGCTCTGTCAGACTGAAACTGAAGGCCGTTGTAGCTGTGGCCACCCACATGAGTGCTGGATCAAAGCAACAGCCTGCTACAGTGGCTGAATATTCAGTGACGTTATTGGACTGTGATAGGTGCCTCAGTGGGAAAATAAGGAAAGTCTGATTCTAATGTCTTTTTATAGGACTTTGGGTGGCAGTAGAGTGTGTATCTAACAGGTCAAGGTCACAGATCTGCCACCCACTCCTTTAAAAATGACTCTCTTCTTACGCCAGCATTGGTTTCTCTCTTTGGACATCTTTTTGAAGGCAAGAGTAAAACAGCTTCCTCTGTGAAATGTGTAATCAAATGGAAGATAAGACACGCATTAGGTCATGGCAATTCCCACAGTGTGCTGTTTGATATGGAGATGTGTGTGCATGTGCGTAACTCAATTGCGCCACCAGAGTTAGGTGTTTCACTCCCACAAGCGCTAAAACGGCATCGCTTATCAGATTAAAGCTGCCACTAAATGGCTCATGTTATGATTACATGATTTCACGTACTTGTATGTGTGTGTGTGTGTCGATGTGTTTTATTTGTGTGAGCCTTTTTGTACATGCCTTCCCCATGCTCAGTTAAGTCTGTGCCACCTGTGATTAATAAGAAATATCCCAGATCCAGCAGGTTAATGTTTAATCAATCAACTGAGAGAGAGGAGCCTCTAAATGGCCTGGTTTATTTTTAACCACTGCATCACATTAAACCCACTGAGCAGCCAAAACTCATTATTTTGGCTTTCAGCTAATGGTTATCAGTTCATGGTGGCTATATTTCACACCAGGCCTACTTTTTTTTTCGTTTTCTGTCTCTGAAAAGTATGAAAAGTTTCAGTTATCAAGAATATAATGTTTTGAAATTAAGTGACGTATTGAATGGCTGGAGTATCAGAACAAGGTCAGCATGTACAGTAAGCTCATATCAAAATGATTTACAGTGATAGTGCTGATATCAGTAATGGTAATATCTGAAACACTCATGCTGCCACTGTGTTTCCTCTCCTTTGTAATCTGCTACTGTGTAACTTGGCTGCAGCACTCGCACTATGAAATCAACACCCCACTCAGCAATAATGCTCTCTGAGGCTTGGCCGGTTTACTAAATAATCGATCCAAATAAAAGCAGCAGATAAAATTGACTGACCCTCATATACTTAATTATTGCAGCTATTTGACCAAATAGCATTTTTCAGGATGCTGTGTGTCACAGGCCATCAATATTCCTTTAATCGCTGTTAGTTATTACCCTACTTTGTTACTGCAGTGGATGGCCAGTCTCCAGTGGTCAGTTTGGCCCAGGGCAGCAGCGGAATGAGATGCTAAATGGTTGCGCAAACAATTTGATTATGCTGTTTAATTCCTGTCATATAGATCTGCTGGGGCCTGCTGATGCACTCATTTCTATAGCTCTGTACAGCAGAGTGCTGACCTGCCTACCTCACATCCTCAGCCCTGAAAGAGCGTGTTTCTCCTGCATGGCCTAAGGATCAATAATGACTTCTCACAGGTTTCCCCTCTTACTGCTAACCCTGCTGTTCTTTTATAATGCAGCACTGAAAGTACAAATGTTGTAAGCTCTAGCATGTTGCGTTTCAGGCTCTTACTCCTCAGCTAAGTGAACCAAAGGTGTTGTAACTCAAGAAGAGCTTGACTCTCCCCGTCCAATCAGACCACCTCAGCCAAGTGAAAAATGAGAAATGAGCAGGGCAAGCTCCTAGACCCAGTTGCCCAGTTCCCAAAATTAACATTTCAATTCAAAACCAATAATAACGCATTGTGTCTGGCATGAATGAGTGCTGCTGCAAAGGGAAGGCGATACCTCCTGTTCCTGTGTCAATGAAAAAGCTCCTTCATCTTCTGCTAAAGGGCCCACACAGTCTGAGGTCAGCCAGTCAGCCTCAGTTACACTGCACAGGCATGCCTGGGTGGACGGCTCGAGCTTCCCGGTGCCTTTACAAAAGCCAGGAACTACGAACAAACACACACACACACACACACACACACACACACACACACACACACACACACACATATCTACACAGGCATACACAGAAGCACTTATGTCATGCTCTGTATGAAGTTGATGGCTCTTAAGTTTTGTGAAGGACTACTTTGCACATCAAAAGAGCTGTCTCCTTTTTTTTCAACCAAGATTCAGCACTTTTTCTTTTTTATATAGTGTATACAAACACTGATCATCAAGGTGAGATGATTTAACCTTAACAGTTATTTTTCTGTGTGTGTTTTCGTGTGGTTTTGTGTGAGAAATAAACTAAAATAACTTAAACAGAACAAAACAGAACAAAACAAAAGGAAGCCAAGCCAAGCTGGACTAAACTTAGTCAAAGTAAAGTGAACTAAATCCGTCTTTACCAAGTCAAGCTCAGCTAAACTAAGCCTCACTTAAATTAGCTTAATTTAATTTAACTAAACGAAAATAAGCTTCATCAAGTCAAGCTTACCTAAGCTTGATTTGACTTTACTTTATTTATCTTAAGTCAATAAAGCCAAGCTCAGCTCAGCTACAATTACCTAGAAAAAAAATTCATTATTTCATCTTAACTAAACTAAACTTGACTTATCTAAACTAGACTTAAGTTATCTTACCCTTTCTTGACATAACTTAATTTTACTTAACTTTACTAAACTTATGTTAACTTAGAATAACTTAACGTACTAGATAAGACTAGACTAGACTAGAACTAAACTTAACTGAACTAGACTAGACTAGACTAGACTAGACTAGAACTAAACTAAAGTAAACTGAACTGAACTGAACTAGACTAAAACTAAACTAGATAACACTAGACTAGACTAGACTAGACCAGACCAGACCAGACCAGACAAGACTAGAGTCAACTAGACTAGACTAAACTAAAACTAAACTAAACTAAACTAAAACTAAACTAAACTAGACTAGACTAGACTAGACTAGACTAGAACTAAACTAGACTAAACTAAACTAAACTAGACTAGACTAGACTAGACTAGACTAGACTAGAACTAAACTAAACTAAACTAAACTAAACTAAACTAGACTAGACTAGACTGGACTGGACTGGACTTGACTAGACTAGACTAGACTAGACTAGACTAGACTAGACCAGACTAGACTAGACTAGACTAGACTAAATTAACTACATTGAATTTAAAGAGAAGTAATGATGGGATTATTTGGGATAAGTTGTTAATACTTATCTTAATACTTATTTCTGTCTATCACAGGAGCGCTCCAGCCTCTGCAGAATAATAGGATTTGAAACCCAATTATTCTATGATGACGTAAGATTTTCATATCTCCTTCCTCCTTTCATTTCTTCAACTGGTTTGTTATGGCTTCAGTACTACAGTTTTGATACCTTATTTGCAAGATATTGAGTCTTAAATGTGTACTATCTTGGATGACATGTACAGTATCTTTAGGCTCATACTAAACCCAAGGATATCCTCACTGACAGAAGATCTCGGCAGTGAGAGGGGACCACAAGCGAACACACTGTGTAGAGAGTTTTGGGGATCTTGGCTTTTGAGAGCAGGATTGGTAGCCAGCCTCTGTGAATCTGCCAAGAAGGTGTCACAGCCGCCCTCTGCTACATGCTCCCCTCCATCAGAGAGCAGATTACCAGTGTGGAGGTGAGAGAGAGGGGGACACAGGACAAATTTAAAGTGCACTTTAGCTATTTCTACTGAGACTGAAAGGGAGTGAGAGTCTATCTGCTAGCTGTCTGCTCCAAGCAGTGCAGGCTGTGTTACAGTGAGTGATTCCTTAGCTGTACTACACAGTGTACAGACTGGAGCTCTGTCTCCATGGGCTAATCTTACACTGTGGATGTTTCACTTTTATGTGATCCTGTTCATAGTGTAAGAATCTTTTAAGTCCTAACACCTTATAGACAGTTTCAGGTGATATGAAAAGCACTCAGCATCCAATGCTGTGTTGAATTTTGATATACACCTGGTCATACAAGACAAGTGATTTCAGGAGCAGGCAGGACAGAGATTGAGCACCATTTAAAGTTGTGAGGAGGATTAGTCAGCAGTCTGGGAATCTACAGTATTTAGTTAAGTAGTAAAAAAAACCTGTCTATCTCATGACTTCTCAACTTAGTTATTTTCTAACAAAACAAGCTACCACTACTTTTAAACACGTTTGTCATGTTATTATAATTTTTATTTTGAACCTCTAGAGACAGTCTGACCCACTTTAGCCGTCTGATTGCATCCTTGGTACCAAGCTAAGCTAGCATTTCAGGTTATAGTTTTCTACTTAATATCTAACCTATCACATTTGCCAAAATGTGGAACTTCACCTGTACTGCTAATATTTACTGAAAGCAGAGTCTACATTATTATCATGACTTTGGCATGTCAGAAACAATTATTCTATAACACATTCATCATATGCTTTAAAATAGAAGGCAATGTTTATGTTTCAACCTTAAAGGATCTAAATCTGTCGAGGAAATCAGATTACTAGAGAGTAGTAATGTTTAACAGAATGGATTGTTATAGCACCTCAAACTTCGTATTTTAATACGTGAAAACAAACATTGATTTATATTTAATCAGATGGCAGTGTCTGTTTTGTAATCAAGTAGTCAGCCCTTTAGTTCTTCTTTGGTTCCATGTGTGTATGCATGTAAGTTAAATACTTTTCTTTTAATGTTCAGTTGAAAAACACAACAACTCATGTTACATGTCCTTGATACAAAACGATATTGTGTGTTTTTTGAAAATACCATGTCTAAATCAGGGCAGCATCTTTTGGCTTGCCTTGATGTCATCAGTGCTCCCTGCAAAGAGGCCAGCCTCACTAATAAGGCGCTGCTGGGATTGCCGTCCGCTTAGGTTGTCAATGAGTCTGTCTTGATCTGAGGATTAGGCCGGTCGTTCCAATTACAGCCTGGTGCCTTGAGGTTTGTCAGGCATTGACACAGACGCCTGTCGATGGCCCCGGTGCATATTCCAGGACCCCACTGAGTGACAGGCGCCAGCACGCCAAAAGAAGATGACACACCATGAAAGTGTGTGTGTGTAGCATGCGTTCTCTCTTTGTGTGTACGTGTCTGTTCAGTGTCTTCAGTTTCGTATACATGTGATAGCTCCCAGCTGAAAATGAACCTGTCCCACGATGTACTCAGAAGGTAGAGTCGCGTGTGAGTGTGTAGGGTTTTATTTCCATGGCACAGATATCGACTCTAAATGAAATGCCTCAGACACAGAGGATAAAGATGACTGACATAAGAAGGTGAGGGATCCGTTAGCTCTGTGTAGCAGGTCTGTTACACTGTATTGATAGTTTCATGCAACACTTACATTAAAAAGACACTGATGGATGAAAATTGCAAAGTTACCTCCGTCCCAACAATCAGATACATTCAATAGGTATCATCAATATATGGTAATATATTATTGTGTGATCAAATGCTGTTATTACATTCTCTTAAAGTCATTTGTTTATTCTGTTGTTTCTTTTAAACTGCCTCATTTATGTTCAATTACTGCAGATCTGTTATTCCTTAAATTAAAATGTTCAGCTTAGATTCTAGTTTTACAGGAACAAGGCTGATTTCAATTTTCAGAGGAAAATTTGAAAAAAAATATCTCTCTCCGCTTATCTCTCCTGTTATGTTGCAGGTCAAATTGACCCATCTAAAGTTAAAAAAAAAAAAAAAAAAGTTTAAAATATTTTTCCGCTGCTTGGCTTGATTAGCGTGAACAACATATAAAATGAAAATGGTTCATTTCACACATTTGTGAACCCCCTCGCATGTTTATAATACATAGATAGGCTACTGTTTGCAGGTCAATTTGACCCAGCAGTCAAAGTGGATGCCAAAAGGGGTCAGAAGTGTCAAATACTAAATGTTTCTTTGCAACTGTGTTACATACCCAACCACTATCCAATGTACATCAAAAAAGTTTTAACATGAGTTTTCATAAAAAATAATATTATCCTCATTGAACTATGATATGTGAGAATTAAAGAGCACCAATGCACTAAATATCGATTTAGATGGTTAGTAATGGAGTTAATAAAGAGATTTAAAAAATGTAAATTGGGATATTTTGGGGTTCTGACACTTTTGAATCATTAAATATGCCCTGGGTCAAGTTGACCCAGGAAGATTTTTGCTGCCCCTAAGAAACAAACATAACAGGAGGGTTAAAAAAAATCACCTGGCTTGGCTTTGCATCCGCTTAAGCAAATAAGACAGAAGTCCATGATTGCTTTGCTCTATGATAGACTCTGCCTGTGTTATCACATAACACCATTGCAAAAAGAAAATAGCAACGATCATATCGACACCAAACCTGATATTACCGAAAAAAAACTGTGGATTCACTCTGCAACTATGCCAGGGATATAATGTCACACAGTCCGAGCACTCATCATAAAAAAATACTGCCAAACAACAACAATATACCAAATACTGAGAAATGATAGCATGTAACAGGTGTGTGAGTGCAATGATTCATGGGAGTTAGTTCGTGCTCTGAAAGAACAGCACTCAGTAACCTGACATGTTTTGGCTGAACCTTTCATATGGTCATCTCTGATAACTCAAACCCCCCTTACACACACATACACACACACACACACACAAGCATCCTTGTCGCCTGGGAGGCCAGCAGTGACTTTACACCCACAGAGGTGGGTCATGTGACACAGACTGCTGTGTCCCACGTTTGATACTTAATATTCACCACCTGGTGTTATTTACATGCCATTAAATGAGAGATGGGTGCTGCCCCCACTGACTATTTATCTGATTTGGATAAAATAATCAAAAATCCACTCTGGCCTAAATTAAATAGCAGCTTGCACCATGTTAACTACTCTGATATAACCTTCCTGCTCTGTTTTTTTCAATTTCACACCATTTATTCCTCTACTTTTACTGTGTGTAATGTAATCCATGCTGGATGTTGGCAGGCTGTAATTAAAAATGAATGCAGCGCTGTTGGTTGCCCGGCCAGTTTGTTTGGTTGAGTGCTGGCCTGGGGAAAGAAAGCTCATCAAATCAGTTGTGTTGGTGTCATTCTACACCCTATAACACCCTGTGACAGGGAATCTCGGTGGTCCTGTGTATTGAGGGGCTGGGAATCACCTGTATTTAGAGTTAATGGATTTGAAATAACTCACAAGCTTGCACTTCAATGAACGCTGGATTGATGAAAATAAAAAAAGCCCCCCCCTGCTCCCCCTCATCCCGGCATCACATGAAAAACATTTTCAAATTGCACGCTGGGACAGATAAATCTCTTATTCTGTGTAATTGGACGCTGACCAGGGTTAATATGTAGGGTGTCATTAAATGGAAATGTAGAGTTGTAAAGGGGGACTGTATGATACAGGGACTCTTTTCTATAGAGCTGCCCCTATGGAGCTGATTGTGAGCTCCTTCTTCTTGCTGGCAGGGACGCTCTTTATTTGAGGCAACTCAAGCATGAATTGTGTGAGGGAAAGATTGGGGACAGTTATATTCACCTCTGTTTGTTGCCCAGTTGAATGAAATGACCTCTAAGATAAAGCGAATCTCTTGAGCAAGTCAGGTAAAGAAAAGGCCGCTCAAATAGGGCAGATGTGCTGAAAGGAACTTTTTAAATTCGACAGTGAGGGACGGCCGATGGAGCATGGATAGTTAAAGGACTGTTGTTTGCTGGTAACCCTGCTCTGCCACCACCACAATGCCACATGGGAGGAGGCACTCACTGTGGACGCTTCTTATTTTGATTCAAACAAGATTGAACACCAGGGAATTACTTTTTTTCGCCTAAATGTTGGGAAAAAAGTCTTGTGATCCTACAGAAAATGATTTTGTTTGGGGGAATGCAGCAGCAGAATAATGCAGTGTAATCTACAGACTGCTTAACTAAGTTGCTCTTTCAACCTCCATTCATGGGAAAGGCCTTTAATTAGAAAGCTAAGGTATTTTCTTCAGATGGGTCAATTTGAATTCCTCCTGACTCCAATGGAGAATGCAGAGCTTCTGTGGCTGCAGGGGAGGCCTATAACCTGCATTCTCCTGTTGATAGCAGCACTGTAAAACTAAACCAAACAGTTAAACACATCCTAAAGAAGAGCCATTAAAGGACTAAGAATGTGGAAGTACAGTTAGTAGTAAAAAAGCAAACAAAATGAATGCTTTTAGCCCACATTTTGTTTGGCTTAGCAGTCTGGTGTCGGCCAGGCTGTGCCACGACTCACCAGCTCTGCCACCTACAGAGAGGGCAGACTTCGGGCTGCCCGGGTACTTTTGGTGAGGAAGTTAATCATACACCTCAGAGTAGCACGACAGAAGAAAAGCAGTGTTTGTAAACCTGCCCCCACGGCTTTACCCATAATTGGCTCTACAAGTGACTGCCTCAGCTTCCTGTCAGCATTATATCTGTGTTCACACCAGCCCAGCTGGTAAGACATTTGTTCCCTGGAAACATGGCTGCTGTTTTGATCTTTGGACTGTGAAAGCAAAGCAGCTCACACAATGGTAGTAATGTGGGGAGGATTTTCCAGGCTGTGGAGGAAGCCAGGCAAAAATGTCCCGCTGCCTCGGCCTCGCAGTGAGGAGCAGCATTTTTGGGGATGTGGATGGGGCTTCTATTTGCTGTTCTGTCTCATCTGTTTGTTAATGTTTGACTTGTTATTGTTGTTCTTAGTATGAATAGGGAGAAACACAGCACACCTGTACATCGGATGCACTTTGGGTGATCTTTTTTTCTCCTTTTTTCAATGAAAATTATCAAGTACAAGCTTCAAAATGTTAATGGTGAATTACAGTTGTGCTCATAAGTTTACATACCCTGGCGGAATTTATGATTTCTTGGGTAATTTCTGTTGTCACTATGATATAAAAAGAGTAAACACAGTTGTTTGACAATAAATGGCTTCACCAGATGACTAACCATTAGTGAAAAAAAAGGTTTCTCTTATCATTCATATTCTCTGAAAAATGGCCAAAAAAATCCCAAATTCTGCCAGGGTATGTAAACTTATGAGCATAACTGTACATGGCTCAAATCCTCTACTGAAGTCAAAGTTAAATCATCTATCACAATTTAAAAACAGGCAACAGTAAAAGGACAATTCCTGCATTTAAAAGTGAGTAAGTGCTGAAGTATTAAGCAAAAGGTACAAGTATTACTACCATGCACTATGTTCCTTTAATAATGTGTTAACATCAATTTAACATATTAATATTTGAATCGATAATTTTCTTATGTTGCAGCTGAAGTGGAGCTCATTCTGAATGATAGTTTGATTTCATGAAATGATCACACATGTAAAAAAAATCATTTTCCTCTATACTTCAGTGAAAACTTGAGCATCATAATTCATTCAGTTAAACATGTGTAACATGTTTTGAGAACAACAAGTGAACGAGCAACACAAAGAGACTTATTTGAGCCCGCCGTGTATGTGACATCTCCTGTTAGTACACAGATTGTTATTAGGAGTCAGTGAGGATGAAGGAGCACAACTTTATTTCAAAGTTGACATATGGCAGGAATCTGAGATTAAAATTGGAAATGTTAAATGCTGCTGGTGACACCTCGACGTGTGGAGGGATGTAACTTCCTGTGCAGCTGTCGAGAACGATTCACAGCACCTCCCAAGCTGCTGCTGCCGCTGCTCTCAGATCTGCACCTCCGCCCTGCTAATGGAGCACGCAGGGAAAATAGAAAACACTCAGAATTATGCTTATAATTAATCATAGAAACCATGAAATCAGAGGAGAATGATAAAGTTGTAATAGCAACCATTTGTGTGGTTCAAATGGGCTTTTTCCAGATCAAATACTCACATATCTCTTTGATTTTGTTTGTTTCTCTATGCTAAAAAAAGACGATGGATATTATGAATAAACTTTCTCTGATTGTTGATGATTACAGGATGCAAAAACCTTTGATTGTTGTATCACATGTTGGTTGCTCTTTTGAAGGATATCCTGGTCTCTGACAGATATCTTATCCAGGTACCAGAAGGACTAGCTCAGGTTGCAGCCACTCGGCCACATGTGTTTGCATTGGTGTGTAATAAAGAATCTCCCCTCTTCACTCCTCACCCGATGCATGTATGGCTGAGTATGACCATTGAACCATTTATAGACGAGCTAGATTTGTTTGGGATTTTTGGGGAAACCACACTCTGATGAACATCCTGCCCCAGACGTTTAAAATGTGGCTGCTCAAGTTTGTGCAGAAGTGGTGCTTGGCCTTTTTAAGACTTGTTTATTCTAAAGCATCCACATGCTGATTGTAACCCTGTTTTTTCCTTCCGTTGGCTCAGTCGCCATTTCAGGACCTGATGAGGCTTGTTGGAAAGACACAAGAAAGATGGTCAATATATACAATTGATATAGCATTATAGTGATAAATGTTTTCAACTCTATTCAGCGACTCATATTGATCTTTTAGTCCAGCCAGTTTTGATTAAGCATTCATTTCAATCATCACTATAATTTATCAAAAACTGTAGATTGTAAGAAAGCTCACCTCCTTCTTCTCACAGTTTTCCCACTCCTCTTCTTTTCACCTTGAGGTAGAGGATGCAAAATGAGCACAAACAATACCTTGAATGCATGAAGAGAAACCTTAAGCATAAATAGCAGTGGGGGCGAAACTAAATATTGACTGTGTGACTCCACACTGATGTCTCCTGTGACTGTAGGCCTTTGTCTCTGCCTCTGCCAGCGTGTGGTCGTAATTGAATTGTAAACAACACCCACCATGTTATTATTTACTGCGCGATGCTGCTCAAACCATTGGACCCAGCCGCCGCCTCTGCCGCCAGAGCAGAGCTGTGAGTCACTTTGACGTGTTACCTAAAAGGCAGTGAAAACAATATACGGCAAGCTCATCCATAAGTCATGGCATTTGGCGCAGCACCGGTGCATCCAACAGAAAAGAGGCTTTATGAATGGCTCAAAGTCTGTGAATGATAACGGTCATTAATATGTCCATTGAGGGTCACCACATTCATGCCACATATCAAATCCCCTTTGAATGAGATCAGTTCCCTCCTGTCAGAGCCCATTAGATCCGTCCCACAGCCCCAGTGGCCAGCTGACAGGGGAGAAACCCTAGCCCCGGCCCAGCACCATTAGCATTAGAAAATGAGTAATCAGCTGGAATGAAGCGCAAGAGGAGGGGGGACTCATCCAAACTTTACTGATGATACTGAGCAAAATGTAACACTGTGTTTGAGAAGCTTTGTGCTCTACAACCACTGCCCACTACGAAGATATTTCCACTTTTTCTCAAGACATTTTTTAATTCAAAAAAATTCACACTGAATGCTTTTCGAAGTCGAGTACATGTCGTACTGTGTGTCTTTTAAAGGCTGCAGAATCCACCCACCTCCCCTCCTCTGAAAATGTTCCTGCTGCTCATAGAAAATTGCGTTGAACCTCTTTGACTTTGTGAAATAATTGAGTTAAAACACTCGATAAAACATTAATTAGCTTAGCAGTCTGGAGCAGATAACATAGATAAAACCCTATGTAATTCATATTGATTAGAATATGCACATTGAGCGTAACCTCTTAAGACAAGTTTTCCTTATTAAATGGACACAAAGCCGAGGTCATTATTCGTACAAAGAGAGATCGCTTTAGATTTTATCTTTTCACATAAAAAGGTTTGATTGGATTTCTTTCTGAGGAAGCTGCACAATCTGTTTTATTCTGGTTTGATTGTATTACCTCTTAATTAGTTTGTATATTGAGTAGAACAGGCCTTATTGATTTGAGGTGCATTCATTTGCATTGCAAAAATCCCCTTTAATCCAATATAATCTCATCCTTACTCAAACACAGCAGACTGCATCTTAGAGTTGCTCTGTGCTTGTTTTCTCCTGCTTTTGCTCGTCTCAGGGTTAATGGAACCTCTGTGGTGGAAAGAAGAGACCGCCTTCCCTCTATGCAAAATAATTCCCCTAAATTTGGTTGTTTATTTAAAGGTAGTTACAGTCCATTTCTGTGTATTTCATAGGGATAATTGCATGTTGTGTGTGGTAATTTATACGTCGAGCATAATAACAAGCTGTAGTATTTTCATGTGGCCGTGTTGTGGGGTTTAATTTCGAGCTGTTTCGGTGAATGATTGGCGCCTGTAGGTGTTGTGTGTAAATCTGCTGCTGAACACCCGTGGAGCTGGCGGAGGCTTGTCACACAGAAATCAGCATTGGAGGCGTCAAATCCCTCCCACCCGTCCAGTGCACAGCAGCAGCCTTAACAATTCTCTGTAATTAACCTCACCTGAACTTTAATGGCCCACCTCCGGGACCAAAGGCCCCGGCTGTGTAAAATTACTGTCACACATGGAGCCGAGGGGGAGCCCCGCCGCAGCGGGTGTGTTCTACTCAGACAACTGAGAGGGAAATGCACCCCTGTGTAACACCTAATACCACAAACACCATGTCAGTGTGCTCACACACACACACACACACACACACACACACACACACACACACACACACACACACACACACACACACACACACACACACACACACATTCTCAGGCAGAGAGGTGGGGGCCGCTTAAACACAGAAAAGCAACAAGAACATCTGAAAATATTTGTAGAAGGCAGCTCTTATTGTCTTGGTTTTGTTTTATTGAAGTCATCATTGTGATATTTCTGCAAGTGAACAATTTGTAAATATCGGATATATTTTTCAGTCATTCTGTGATTGAATATCAAAATGAAGGTTGTCACGAATCTTTATTTTTGTTGAATCACATCCATGTCAAAAAACTCTTGAGAAAGAAAGAAAGGTATGCTGAATTAATTGATTATATTATATCAGTCTTTTTAAAATAGATATTCAACCATTCCTCCCACATAAAAAATGGAGCATAATTGTGTTATACAAATAGAGCTACGAGAAGTGTTTGAAGGTTGACATGGTGGCTCTCTGATCTCACTCTAAGCTCTTTGGTTACTGTTAGGAAAAGATCGTAAACATGGTTAAAAGAAACCAAAGCTGACTTATAATAGAAGACAGGACACAAACAAAGTTTCTCACACACAACCCTTTCCGTCCTTGTTTTGGAAAATGACAGTAATCTGTAAGTGGTAAGTAAACTCTTCCACACTATCTAAAATATATCCAGCAGATTTTTATAAAGGATTAAATCCTCTCATACCCTTCTTATGAAGATGTGCAGAATATTTCTCAACTAATCATCTGTAAGTCACCAGTGAATGATGTCACTTTATGGTTGGGGCACTGGAGGCCCCTGTCATACAGGTTCAGTGTCCATATATCAACAGATAACATTTACAAATAGCATTCATTTTCCTATAGGGTTCGTTAAAGTGTCATAAATTCACATTAAAATACTTTAAAGCTAAAAACTACAATTTTCTATAAACATGCAGGCCTGTGTGGCTCTGCTGAATAGAACACATTGCAGATGTATCCTTGTACGATATGATAAAGATTCAGTCATATGTTATGATGAAATCTTTTGGGGGTTTTTTCCAAAGCTTGCTCTGCTGCACAGACAGTGCAGGAGCGCAGCTCATGGAGGAGACCATTCATTATTGAAACAGTGTTCAATGAGTGAAGGGGTCGAGCTTTCAGCTTCAGGATGGACAAGTTTTCTAATGATGACGTGACGAAGACTTTGAAATGTAATGAGTTGTGTTTGACAGACTGTGTGAGCGCAGTATTAAAAACAGAGCACAGAGTCATGTTCAGTGACACCAGACCAGATCTAAATCCTGCTGTTGAAGGCCTGCTGCTCTCTTTATCATCCTCAGTAGTGGCCATATAACAGCTGCATGCAGCTACCGAGACATTTGGCAGAGTGACTGTGTGCATGTTGAACACTGATCTGAATCCTGTGTGTGGCATGTCTGAGCTCTGGGCTTTAGCGGAGCTGATGGGTGGGGCGTGGGGTAGATTTCTGACTGATACAGTAAGTCTGAAATCATCCAGTTGCCCTGCGGTGCACTGAAGGCAGGTTTCCACCATGTTCTCACCATGTGTGTGTTGCCCAGTGGCTGAAACACACACAGATGAGTGAGTCACAGCCACTATCCCAGAATCAAAAACTTAAAGTGGGCTCTGGGTTTACCATCAGGCCTGATGTTTTATCAGCACTGTGGTGCTCTGCTGTGGTTCAGTGATATGAAGAGTGAGCAGACCTCCAAACCTCCACGTCTCTGACTCATTTCAACTTTTACCTCACTGTGATGTCTCACACATTCAAAGTGCTCCAGATGGTGGCCTCATATACTATTCGTGTGTGTGTTCCACACCTTTTTGCTTCACTTTTGTGCCTGAAAACAACTTAATTGAATGTTTGATTTAAACAGATATTTCTAACATGCATACTGTAATTTAGCGAGTATATTTTAAGGATTATTTGGAGGGAAAATAGTCCCCTGAACAAAAATAAATGATGGAAAAACATGTCATAAAGCATATACAATCATAACAATCTGTATCATTGATTGTTTACCATTTAAATAATTTAAAGTATCAATAGAAACATGCTCAACATTTAATTGGTCAGCTTTCAACTTCTGTTAACGTCCAATAAAGTTAAAAGAAAAAAGTTGTTTTGACTTGTTTGTCGTCATCACCCGTGTCAGTCTGTGTGGTATTTTGAAGTACTTAAAGCCTCCAGATTAACATTAATTCATTAGCTGGTGGACCACAGCAGAGACAGCTCCGTCATACACATCAGCAGTATATGCAAAGTGACAGGTTGACAGGACACACACACATACACACACAAACACACTGAGCCCCTCTCACTGGCTGGCTGCTGTAATATCCCTCTGCTCACTATCTGTCTGCCACTTGTATGAAGGATAAAGAGACAGGATGTGGGGTGGGGGGGCTTGGGCCTGTGACTGAATGCTCCATCAATGGGCTTATTTTCATTACAGCCAAACAAATGTGTCACCCCAATCATCACACGGCTGATTTTATCCTTCTGTTACTGTAGCTCCACAAGCATTTCCTTTTGTGAGCGCTCGCTCCTGATAATCCCGCGCTGACAAAGGGGCCATGTGCCGCCACAGAGGTCCATGACCAAAAATGTAAAACTAGTCGTTTCCACTTACATACTTTCTCAGTGATATCATGCATAATGAAAGAGTGTCCGTAAGCACTTTTGCTTGTTAAGTAATTCCTGTAATCCCTGCATGCTGCAATAACAAGTAGTTAGCGGCGAACACGAACTGGAACAGGACTTGTTTTTGCATATTCAGAGTTTGAATAAGAAAAAAAAGAGAATTAAAGCATCTGCCTATTTTAACATGAAATCTTCTTTGATATCATTTAGTTTTAATTTCCATCTGATGTGCTTTGAAGCAATAGACTGAGGATACATGTTCACTGCAGCATATCTGAAAACATTTCTTACAGACATCACACACTATCTTCATACAGCTAATTTGGCAGAGCTCAGCTCTCAGTGGGACAGGGCCTCAGTGCAGTCAGACGGGGCCCCTCTAAACCTGGGAAACTCCTTTATTCCACCCTTCACTTGCAGACTGACTCCAGATTTACTGGGCTGGCCCGTCATAAATGGGACTGGGTATCTCTTTTCTCAGACGGTCCCGGTGTGGGCCACAGGGTGATTTTACCAGGTGAAAACAGTGTGACTGCTGGTGTAAAACACACTGCATGGGCCTGCTGCTGCCTGGAGTTTTCTGTTTTTAATTTCTGAAGCCTGACGGGCTGCTTATACATTTTACAATCTGAAATGACTTTACTGAGTTGTTTTTTTAATCACTTTTGCTGATGTTACTAATATGTGATTATTAGACAGACTGAGAAGGGCTATTTCATTATAATTGAGATCTTAAATTAGTATAAAAATCTTAACTAATTAACCTGTGTTACAGCTAGTGCAACTGCTGTTATTTTGATCAGTACTATTACTGTGGTAAGTGAACCCTGCTGAGCTTCTGTTTGCACAAGTGATGGTGTCATCATCATCATTTTTTATCAGGCTAATAACTAAGTTAAGAGGGTATTTCTCTCCTACTTTAGGCTGAGGTAAGTTTTTTATTCAGTATATATTATTATTACTATTTATACATTTGTGGTTTCGATTATAACTGGACACCAGAAGAGGCACAACATATGCAGCAATTGCATGAAGTTGTTTTAAGGTGGAATGAGCCGTATCAGGCTTATACATTTCTAGATTCTTGGCATGTTTGGCGCAGAGAATTATTTTTGTCACTCCTGATGTTTCAACAATTATTTTAAAGACTGATGAGTAAAAAAGGGAATCATGATCTAGACTTTCCAGCATCCACACAATGTAGATTTTTATTTCTGTATGTATTGTTACAGTTAAAACTAAGCCTATTGAATTAAAAATTAAAAATAGAAATGAGTGATTTTTGTAATTAGTAAATGTAGCCTTGGATCAAATCTCACACAAGTCTCCGAAGGCTACAATTAAAGGGAACAAATGTTGGTGTGATGTATAAACTGCTGACCTTTGTATTTCTTTAAAAATAAAGAGGATAAATCATCTTTTTTTTGCCAGAAATTTTTAAAATAGCTTTTTTTTTCAGCCAAATGCTTCCTTGCTTGTTGATTACCGTCTGCGTACTTGACTGACTTTCAATGGAGTTGGGTCAAGCATCATTGATCTAAGGTGGGGTTAGTGAAGGTGACTGAGGAGAAACAAATTGACCCTTGAGACCCCCTGTAGCTATGAAATTCAGTGTCATGACCCCGGTGGCTTCTGTCACTGCAGGTGTTTGTCCTTAGAGGTGTGATGGAGCCACATGGGATACACACAGATATGATGCTGTTGTGTGTCAATAAGTGGGCATGAGTGTAACTGCCTGATTCATATGGGTTTAATTTGGTGGTGCGTTATGCATACTGTCTCTTCACAACCACTGTAAAAAAGATATTCCTGAATAACAAATTCAAATTTCTAAAATGTCGCTCTACTTGTAAGTTAATGAAACCCAGTAGAAATATCTGGGATCATCCATCACCTCCATGCATGACGCGTGGCGCAGGTCTACCATGCTATCCTTTTGAAGAGGGTATCAAGTGAACACTTACTTTCCAGCATGAGGAATCTGGCGTTGAGGTGTCCAGCAGACTGCAGCAACTTGAGGAATGTGCCAGACTATAATCTGTTTTCTCCCTTAGCAGGAAAAGTTCCCCCTCTGAGAGAACCTGTTAGGGCCTTTCACCAGCTTGTAAACACACCTCCGTTAGTCTGGGAGAGGAACCTCCTTAAAACTTCTATCAAATATTGATGACATATTGCACTGTTTGTGTACCAGTGACCCTAAGCAGAGATGCCATTAGTGTAGGATTGCGCAACAAAAGCTGCAGGAAAAATCAGCCACAAGAAGATTCTTCTGTTGACAAGGAGAGAACACTAGTGCTATAAAATCAAATGTTTGACTTTTACTGTTTAAATAACACCAACAGAAGTTTGTGCACTACACCCAAATTAACGTGCATGCTTTAACCCTCCTGTTATGTTCGTTTCTCTGGAACAGCAATAATGTTCCTCTGTCAATTTGACCCAGGGCATATTCAATTATCCAAAAGTGTCAGAGCCCCCAAAAATCCCAATGCACATTTTTAAAAATCTAACTCCATTACTAACAATTTAAATCAATATTTAGTCCATTGGTGTTCTTTAATTCTCACAGATCATGGTTCAATGAGGATAACTCACTCGTTTTTCATTAAAATTAATGTTAAAACTTTTTTAATGTACATTGGAAAGCCCTAATTATAAATAAAATAGTTTTACATGACTTGGATTTTTGTTTATTCTAAATGTTTATCTTTTTTTATTTTTATGAAGTGATGTTGATAAATTAACACGACACCTATTCTGTCACATGCTGCCCAGATTTTTATGCTGCATTTAGCTGGTTTGGAGGCATATATTGACTAAAATAGACTTTAAAAGGGGTCAATTTGACCCGCAACATAACAGGAGGGTTAATAGGAGTGCTTGTGTGTAGTAACTTGAGTAAATAATATTTAAGGATGCTAATTTTCTCATAGGAATAATGTAGTCTGAAATATTAGCCTCAAATTGGATATGTAATCGACTCAAGTTAGACTCAAAACACTCACAACTTAAAAGTGAAATAAGCTTGGAGGTTATTAGTGTTTTTAAGCAAATTTGGATAGCAGGTTGATTTAAAAAATGTATAAATATTTTTATATAGTTTATAATACATTTTAAACATGTAACACTTCACAGCACTTAAGCTAAAACTTTTTACGCTTTTCACAATACAAACTGGATGTCTATATTAATTTCTATGTGTTATTTATTTATTTATTTATTTTTAAATCCAGTGTAGTCTGAATAGTCAGACACAGAATAGGCACAGGAAAATATCAAGGACCACAGTCAGTGAGGCAGAACTTACCTGTATTTTTATGCCCAGCCCTACACAGCCCTCTGCTCTGTGCCTGAACACAGGTCTGGATCTCATGTAATTATTTGAACAGATAATTTCTATTTGTTGTCTCTGACTTAAAGTATCCACGTCTACGGTCACAGCTAAACCTCCTGTCACGACTTGTCGCTTGAGGGACTCTGTGATTTATCGACCAGGTAAACAGCTTATGAATGAGGCCTAAGCTTTAGTTATACAGTTTACAACATTTAGGTAACCACAGGAGCTTTATGTACACACACCTTCTCAGGGCTACTGTTAGCGGAGAGAATCAGGTTGCCAGCCTCGTCTCGTGTCGAGGACAATTCCTCAATGTCTTAATTGTAAGCCCGTAAGATTAATTCTGCGTGCAGGATTACTTGTGTAAACGTTTCAGGGTGACGCTGAGACATTTTTAAACAAGTTTCAAGCAGCGTGAAGAGTAATGGGGATTGTTTACACCAGCACCTGAAGCATTTTTAGCAGCAGGGTCCTGTCTGTGAGGCTGAATGTCCCAAGGCAAACTTTTATTCATTCTGGGTAACGAGGGTGTTGAGGGTAGGACTAAATGATTGTATGAGCTTGAATATCCTGCTTTGAACTGCAGACTGGGTGACTGAAGCTTATTTGCCACCTTGGACATGTTTTCAGTAACTTTCATGACAAATCTGATGTTGTCTATCAGCCATGAGATAACCCTTTTCTCCAGTGAAGTGCTGACTGTCAAAACACTGATAAGCTTTTAAATGATCCTGGGATCAGTCATAGGAAGTTTCTCATATCCTGTCATTTAATGCATCGCTGTTTACAAGAAATTAAGAATGAGGTGCAAAAGTGAACCCAGCATTTGTTATTGTTTTTGTTTTCCTCTATTCCTCAGTGTGCGTACCAAAGGGGGGGTTTGTGAAGCAACCTGCATGTGTTGAAGTGCCCTGTGGAAGGCAGAGGCTTCCCTTGGCTAATGATTGACCAGTTAGTGCTCTTTCCATGTCTGCAAGGTGAGTAGAATAAAAGACAAGCAGTGTAAAAAAAAAAGAAAAGAAGAAAAAAAGCAGGACAAAAAATGGAGAAATGTGAAGCTAACAGACGAATATAAAGAGAAGTTTTAGTGTTGTGGGCATAAATAAGATTCAAATGATTTTACTTGACTTATGCTGCATCAACATTTCAATGAATAATAAGAAAATAGTTTTTTGACTCATTACAAAGGCAAGACAAAGACTGAGAAGTGAACACACTCTTGTGTCGGGTAAACAATAAACTCAAACACATTTGTCTCTGTTAATATGTAAATAGGTTGCTTTTTAGCATCAGTCTCTGCTGACACCATTTCTATCCACTCACAGGCGTCACCAAATTCTTGCACATATTTAAACACGGCTATTGTAAAAATGGCCCTCTTCCTGTTGTTGTTTTGTGGAGGCTTGATTTTATTCAAGCCTCAGGAAGTGGAATAATTTCAATGCAGATGTTTTTCACTGTAAACAGTCGAGTGATTGGGAGGACGGGTCAGGGGAGGGGGGTAAAGCAGGGGTGTCAGGGAGGGTAACGAGTGTTTTCAAGAGGCAGAAAACACACTTAAATATTTCACTTGAGCATCTGTGGTGTTGCTTTGTATATATTTAAATTTAAACCCAAACAAAGTGAGGGAGTTTGTACAGAGAGTAAGGTTGAAGTAAAAGAGAATGGCCTCCAAAACTTTGACAGGAAATGAAGATACTTATGGTTAACATTTTCTAACACATGTGAACTGTATATTGCGTCCTGCAACAGGCAAGGCTTGTGAATTGCTCATGAGCAAGGCTAAGGTCTACAGTGTTTGGACCATAGACTGTAAACAAAATGGACAGCGTCGCTCCATCTTTTCCCATTGTACGGTTTTGAAGCCAAAATATCCCGTTCCAGAGCACTGCCATCTTGTAATTTTTTTTGCAGTCAGAGTCTGCGCAGTAGAGAATTTCTGTGTTGCCACGGTAATTTATGTATTGCCACAGTAATTTATGTGTTGCAACGGTAACGAGTTCCGCCCTACAAATTACCGTCACAAGATCCTCGGGAGTTTCCCTCTACGGCAGCTGTCAATCAAAGTGAATCCGGAAGTAAAACCCCGTTTTTTAACCTCTAATAACTAACGAAAAAGAAACTTTTCAGAAAAAAGAGGACTTGAACACAAAACAATCAAATAATAACCACATATCACCACAGCACACAGATGTGAGAGACATTCATCTGACATGTATTTATTTTTTAAAGTTTGACTGCAGTCCATTCAAATGAATGGGGGAGAAGGAGTTTTTGACTTATACTGCAGCCAGCCACTAGGGGGAGCATTTTCTGTGGAAGCCTCACTTCCAGCTGAGCGAGCTGCACCCCTGGTTTGGACACATTGACTATATTCACACATTGACCTAAAGCCTCCCAAATTGTAACTGACAAATGTCATCTCACCCCTTCTTAACTGACCAGGTAAAAAAATAAGAATAATAAAATCTGAAGGCTACATTTCAAGTTAAAATGACTATTTGACAACCAGTTAGCTATGGTAAAATAACAGCCTCCGTTAGCATATGGCTAATTACTACATAGGAACTGGTTGAAGGCTAATAATTCTGGTTGTGCAACAATTCAAGTTCTCAGCTATTGAAAAACTAGCTACATGCTAACGTGATGTGAGCTAGAAATGTACCACTTTGCTAACATAATGATAGCTAGGACCAAATAGCAAAAATAACAGCTTTCTAGGCTTTTGGAGCCAGCCTCAAGTGGACACAAAAGGAACTACATTTGTTTCCATCTCTGCATTGGCTTTATTTTTCCACACCTGAGGAGCATGTTGTGAACATCACTGGTGATTATTCTGTAAAACAGACATTGTGAAGTCTGACAGATTTTCCAGCTGGTAACATTTGACACTGTGAGCTGATGTTACTCATACACCTGCATGACAATACAACCATTTAGTGCTGTGAAAGCTCTGGATCTGTTTTGGATAATCTTTATTGGCATTGTTGTCCCGGACAAGTTCAGTTTGTAATCTGACCAACAGCGGCAGTGTGGAGAGTTTCTCAATACTGCGACTCTGCCAGGATTCATGTTTCTGAATCCCTTCATGATCTATATTTAATTTAAATGATAATTAAACTCACAAGCATTAATTTGATGCAGAGGAGCTGAGTAACAGGTTAGTGGCTGCTAATAAAATAAAAAATGATGCAGTCTTTGTTGAAGATTAAACTCAGATCCAGAGCCATTTTTATGTGCTGAGGTGTTATGGTTAAATCAACAAGCGCTAACTAATATGTTCTGGCCCAGTGCAAACAGAGCAGCAGACTAATTTGATTAATGAGCTGGCATGATGTAACCACGTTAGAGCACCTGGTCGTTTACACAGTTTTCCATTCATCTGGAGAAATGCTGCGGTGAGGGAGCAAACGGTCAAAGAAACCAATTCAAAACAGCCACTACTCAAAATTGTACATTTTTTAAATAGCTGAATGATTGAGCATCTGCAAATGTTGGCACCAACTTCCTTATAAATGTCAATCTTTTTTGACAGAAATATGGGTTATAGGTCATGCACACACACACGTATACACTGTTTGTTTTAGCTGACTATAAACACACCTGAGCAGTTGTGGGAGATGATGGTCCCTGTGTCTCCTGGCATGCTGCCCCCTGCAGTGAAGATGCATGGTGTTGAGCAGCAGCTAATATTGCTCTGTCATATATTGCTTTTCTTTTGTCTGTCAGTGGTCATCAAAAGGTCAGGGAGGTGACGTGAAGTAGTAAAATGGCCTGAGTGAGGGTGACCTATGGCTGCTGAGCATTCCTAATGCAATAGTGAGGCCCGCGGGCCCGGCCTGCCAATACTGGGCTGATTATAACGAATCAGGTCCCTCTTAACACAATAATGTGATCAATTTCTCATTCCACTGAATAAATAACATGGCAGATAGTGGGCTCTGTGTGACCCAGCGTTAACCCCCTGCCTCATTATTCATATCAGGGCTTGAATAGAAAGGAGGAAGGAGAGAAAGGAAGAAACAGGTCAATTTGAGCTAATTATTGGTCAGACAGTTGCTTGGCTAAATGCTCCTGATTGGTTTGATGTCTTGGGACTATTTTATGACATCTGCTGTCAGTAATGCCAGTGAAACTCTGGCTCGCTTTTCTTCTTTTGGGGAATTAAAAGGGGTGACAGATGCTTTACACATACATTCACAGCCGGCCAGGCCAGAGTAACACAATAGGCTCACTATGACTGCTTTCTCCCCACTGAGTGCCTGATCTGTCCAGCTACTGGTTAACATGAGGACTCTTGGCAATATCCAGTTCACCTGGTTCAAGGAGAAGTAGTGGCTGCTAATGGGACAATAACGATCCCTGTCAGGTGTGCATCATACATAAGAGAACTCCTCTTTGACACATTTGAGCTGCATAAATCTGGACACTTCTACATTTACTTGGGATAGGCGGTTACCCTTCAATCTTTGTTCCAGCAGCGGTAATAGAGCCGGGTCTGAGCAGACAGGATTTCTCTGCATTGTAACCAGAGGCCTCATGCATCTGTGGCAGGGCCTGTGTGGGAGCATATGACACTCTAAGGCGAGGCTTTGAGCTTTACACGATACCCAGTCGAGCTCGACCGGGAGGATGTGACACGGTCATCGCTCTTCATTTATTTACCTGTGGTTTCTTTTTTTTTTTTTTTTTGTCACAGTCACACTGTGAGTCTGTGTGCACTCACCTGACACCCAATATCTAGACCTATTGCTTTCATCTCCTCCAGTATTGGTCCTCACTTATCTCACTCTCATCATCTAACTTTAATCAAGTAAATGGATGCATTTAAATGTTGCTAATTTCACTTTGGTAATTGCCTGTGTTTAATTAGGTTTGATCAAAAGAGCATTTGAAGTCATTTGAAGTTTCCTGTGCAAAGTTCCCTCAAGTTGGTGCACATCTATAAAAACCTTGAAATAAAACGTAACCTTAGCTTCATCAGTTTCACATTTTACTGCTTGGGGAAATGTTCAATTAGAATCAAACCATAGCCAGAATATCTTTAAAAAAACACCTGTAATAAAAATATGAAACAATTAAGATGTCTCCTTAAAATAAGAGATGCATGTGCTAGTGTGCTTTTTCCTTCCATATTTGAGTTCATAGCCCCACCAGATGTCCGTGTCCTACTACTTTACATCCAGCTTTGTACAGTAGATCCCTCCTGTCTCTGTTCACACACTAACCTGATGGTCTTAGCATCTGGCCACATGACTGAATCTCTATATCTTCCTCTCCTTCACCCTTTCTTTCCCTCTTCTCCTCTCCTTTTCTGTCTGCATAATTTTGCAGTGTGTAAAAAGCCTGGATGACGTCGTCTAGACCCCGGACAATTTTATTTAAGCCATTACAGTTCCCGGGAGCGTTTTGGGAGTGGAGGGAATTGAGGAGGGGTGGGGGGTCTCAGTTCCACATGAGAGGACTTCCTCCTCACCAGCAGTGTTTAAAGAGGAGCAACAGGTGGCTGCTGGCAGAGGGAACCTGAGGCTAAGTGGATGTCAAAGTGGAATTGCGGCTGAATCACGGCTATTTATTTGACCCTCCTCACATCTGCACTCTTCCCCTCGGAGGAGGAAGAGATGGGAGGAGGGACGGGCAGAGGAGCGTTCAGTTAATGTGGGGCTGGGGGATGTGTGAGTGTGTGTGGGTGTGTGTGTGTGGAGGGGGAGGGTTGAGGGGGGGGGCACAGGAGGATAGGGGAAATTGTACATGGTATTAATTACGGCTCTGTGTTCACATGACCGCCGCTCCTGCTATGTGTTTATGTATGGAAGTAACAATTGCGGACACAGCACATGAGGAGGGTCAGAGGGATGTAGGTGTTTTTCCACGTGGCGAGTGAACACTTCCTTTTATTTCACTGACAATCACAACAAGCTGCTTGATTCCCAAATCCAAATCTAAGTTTAGTTTTTAATCTAAACAAACTCACATTTCTCTGCTATTTAAAAGTCTGTTTTATAATAAATTCGAAAAAAATCTTAAATTACAAATAAAATAACTGAAATGGTATTATTTATAATTGTAATATTATATGTAATGATTATACATCTATAATAATGATATATAAATTCTGAAGGCATAGTTTTTGCAGTATTGACCTAAAAAACCTCACAGCGCTACAAAATGTCATGTGTGTTTTTTCTCTTAATGGAATTTGCGACACCGTGTGTTTCCTCTCGTAATGTTATGTACTTAGCCAAAGTTTAAAGTTTGATAAGGAATTCACACAGGTCATTTCTCATCTAAGTTTATTTTTTTCAGTTGCCCTTAGATGTTTAGTTTTTATTTTGGGTTATATTTTCCCCTTTTTTTAAGCTGCTTTGTTTTTAAAAATGTTTCTATCCCTACCAGCTTGCCATGTCTGTTGTTTGGTCATACGGTGTAAGGTGCATTTAAAGGTGTCTTTAAACAATGAAACATCTGTTGGCTTAGGTTCACCTTTGAGCAATGACAGAGGTTAAGGTAAACTAACAGAAAAGTCATGAGCTAACAGGCTAAGCAACCAGCTGAACTGAATGTTTATCAATAGTTCCATTGTAGCGCTGTGTTCACAGTGCCATTTGATACATTAAAAGAGTATAATATCAGTCATTACGACATTAACATGCATTCAGGGACCACTTTCTGGTTTAACAGCCTTAAAGAAACTTTTTAAACCCCAGGCTCACTGTGTGTTTTTGGCAGTGAAAGGAGAACAGTGGCTATGCAGGTCTGGGAAGGATCCCTGCATGTCTTTCCTGTTGGCCTAAGTTTTTCCATGCTGTTATCAACCCGGCTGATAATGCAGAGCTCCAGGCTCTTATTCTCAGGACCCACAGCACAGTGCCACACATTCTGATTGCGTGACACAGACCTCCGCCACAGAGCCCCCTCTGTCTGAAGCAGAGCCCACTGCCAGGCCCAGGCCTGCAGCTGGTTCACATATTGGTGAGCGACTCTGCCAGTCTGACTGCTTTTAATGATATCTGAGGATGAGAGTACCACCCTGGTAGCAGGTTTTAAGATCTTCCTAAAATGTTCAAAAAAAACTTTTGGAAAGGCCGAAAAATGTTGCAAGACTCCGATCAGGTGCAGTAGGGTACAGTTTGAAGCAGCTTTATCAGACAGTAGCTTTAAGTTTTCTCACACATGTCCTTACATCAAATTACAAACATACACTTTAAAATACTGATTTACTTTATTTTTGTTTTACTATATTCCTGGACTTCACTGTTTATTTTATTTATATTTTTATTTTTCAAATAGAAGCAATGAACCACATTGAGGTTACAATAGAAAGATACAATACTTTGCAGATAGTTTGCCTGTCTATCCGACGATTTAGTACCAATAATTTTGGTAAGTGTTGGGTAACCTTACAAGACATCTTGGACCAATCGGACAAGTTGGTTAAACTAGGCTGCAATCATTGAAAAAGAGGTGAGCTGTTTTAGGACAGCACAGACTTTAAATACATGAAGAATTTAAAAAAAAAAAGTTATCCTGCTGCCTTTAAATATCATACATTTTATAAAAATGAATTATAGGATGGGATTCTCAAAAAGGCCAAATGTATAAATGCAAATGCAATTACTCAGTTAATTTATAAAATGTAGTCAATAATTATCCAAGCAAAATTAACCTAAGAGCCTTTTTAAAACATTTTTTTTAAGTTTCTATTGCATCAGTTAATACATGCTGTAATTCAATACCTGACTTTTCCATTTTAAGCACAATTGACATGAAAACTATAACTAAAATATTAGAATGATGTGTTTTAAGTAAGATAAGTTGACTTGTTAATTGCTGAATTAACAGTGCAAATGAATCCTTTTCCACAGCTACGGCCCACTGACTCCCTCCATGAATGTGACTAAGTGGGAGGTAGCTCCCAGACTGAGGCCCAGTAAAGTTTATTAAACACATCAGCTGCTTTGCAGCAGACCATTACTTAAATGCTATATTCCAGCAATAAGAGATCAACAAATAGGCCTGGGAAATAACAAGCACTGGGACTTTGGTCTTTTAAACCAGAAAGCATTATGCAAACTTTGAAGGAGGAATTTATTAAATCTCTTACAACAACTTAGGGGCTCTATATTTAACTTTGCCAGAGCACTTCGGACAAGTATTGGCTGTGGTTTCCAACTGGCTCTGAGAACAGTCTGGTGGCTGCGAGGCAAACTTCTGCAGTCCTGGGCTCCTAAAATGAAACAGCTGCAGAGTGTGACACAGTGAGAGAGGAGGAGTTTTCATGAATGAAGTCAGCGGGAGGGGGAGGAGAGAGGAAGCTTCGTAGGTGTGTCATTAAAAGGGTTTTGGGGGTGTACAAAGTAAGGGTGTGGACTTAGACATGGGTCATATAAGTTCAGTTTGATTCATAGTAGAAGAGGGGAAATGGTGTTGTTGTTTACACTGGCTCAGGGTGCACAGCAACCCACTGTGTAATTTGTAGTGTAGTTTGCACAGATCTGCCCCCAGGGAGCCATGAGAGGCCGTCCTACATGGGCTGTTCCCCCCGCTGTCAGAGCCTGCGTGTCCCAGCTCTGCACAGCCGACAGAGACAGAACAGAGCACCACTTGGACCACGCAAAGGGATATTAAACTCCAACACTGAAATTACATTTCAGAGTCTCACTTTAGATGAAACTCCAAAGCTATCTAGCAGCCCTGTTGCTCTCTGTGCCAGAACAATATCTGTATAATTAATAACCTCAGGAAAAAAAAAGAGGAATTAACTGTGCCAAGCCAAAATGGAGCCATGTGTATGTATGGGGTATGGAGCGCACACACGTTGTTTGGGTTGGTGAGACAAAAAATGCACTATAAAATACTTTCTGCTGAATTTGTGGAAAATTGCAGGGAGAAGCAACTTGCTCATTGAGTCTACCTGTCCAATCAGCAGCCAGGAGCTGGGCGGCGACGGCATCCAGCTGCTGTCAGAGTGTGATTCACAATTCCAACACGATCTACTGTGGCAGCCTGGTGGTTGTACTATAAAATTGTTCATCAAAATCAACACTTTTACTTCTGGAAATTTCAAGAAATTGCTGAAAGTTTAAGGATGGATGGAATACTTCTTATCTCTCTTTCAGCGTTAGACTTTGGTTTTATACACTCAAAAGCAAATTAGTGTATTTTAACACGTATCCTTCAATCAGGCAGGAAGCTGGCAGGCACTTTTTTTTGCACCTTCTGATTCCTGTAAATACTCAGCTTCTCTCTGAGTTGGAGCCAAAATACAGCTTTTCTCCTCTAATGCAGGTCTTCACTGATGGTTACATCTGCATAACATATGCCAAGAGTATTTTACAGTGGAGTGAGTGCATAGCTGACATTTTTAGGATGGGTGGTCTCACTGGCATTTTAAACCAGTATTTTTTATTAACCTGGCATTCTTTGCACCCTGCTTGAGATCCTTCTTTTCCTCCTAAAGTTCTGTTCTGCTTTTTTTCTCTTGCTGTTTTTAATCATTTTAATATGTAGACACATAATAGCCACAGCTTACATGCACATAGCCAAACATGAACTTTCCCATCCCATGCCGGTCTTAGTCTGTACTGAGTTGGTTGTGCCTTTTTTGTTGGTGTGTGGCTATCTATCTCACACCCCTCCTCGAGCTTTCATGATCAATATGGTGAGCCAGTGGTCATCATCACTCATTTGGAACTGACACGCACAAGTGAATGTGTATGTACTCACACACACGCACCCGGGCTTTTAAAACCTCTGTCTCTCAGAGTAAGCAACAGGATCCAACCCACAGAGCACAATCCATTTGGCTTTGATGAATGGATTTAACATCCATTTTCAGACCCATACAATGCCCCTGTATGAATTTTATCAGAGTACAGTGACAAATAGCGGTTCTGTTCTCTGCTAAGAGCCCTCATTGTTCCTCTGATGAAGACTCATGCAGATGTCACCGCCTCGGCCAGGCTATCCAGAGCGTCTTGTTTAGAAAATATAAATGTAACGGGCTGTAGTCTGACATCATTGTCTCGGCAATATAGATGCCTATTTTGTCAGCACATAATTGGTATAAATGTATGACTTGATACTATTTTGCCGGAGAATAAAATCCAGCCTGTGTTTATTGGTGGTGTAATTGTGCGTGTGTTTTCTCATAAAATAAATTATCCACATTTCCTCTTAACAAAGATATAAAGAATACATCTTTTCTTGAGTGATTTGATTCTAAAAGGAGACTTACTACATCTCTCAAAACACCTAAAGAAACGTGCGTTACCCATATTAATGTGGTGTTTCTTTATGGACACTGTTAAGCATATAAGTGCTTTTAGTCCTTTTTTGTGTCCGAGTGTGCAGCAAACTGCAGGCATTCACGTAGTGTGCATCCTCTATGGATTAATTTGGAAAGTTTCAGAGTGAAGGATTGCATCCTCTAGCTGTTACCATGCCCTTGACTGTAATATCAGGAGGCTATAGAGCACTGATCAGGATGGCATGGCTGGCCTGTATCTGGGTGTCCTGGCGCTGAATAATGCAGCTTTTTCCTCTCTGTATCTTTGGGTCCCGTCATTGAAGATGGCCTCTCAACTCATCTCTCACAGCCACATGGAAATGTTCTCCAACTTTGAGTTTACATCACCGTGAGATGCTCAGTGATGAGGTTTTTACAATGGTAAACGGCCTGGCCTAAGTGGTGTGTGTCTCCCTCTGAGTATGTTTCCTGACTGTCCTCCTAATGACTCAGAAAATATGCATGCTGCTCCATTTATGGGCAGTAAAAACAGCCATCCAGGCTCATGCTAACAGACTGTGAAGAGCGCCATAAAAAACTGTCTCCGTCATATTCACTTACAGGAGAGTGCAGACTGGCAGCTCAACTGGCTCATCATAACACGCGGGAGGACTGTCGAGGAGCTCCATGATACCGCTCTGCCCGTCACAAGCAGCTGAACATGAAGTAAAACAGCAGGCGTGAGCTCCCCTGCTACACAGGGTGACATGAACTAGCAGCCCTGCACATAGGAAGTGACATAAACAAGCAGGCCCCAGAGAGGAGGGCCATCAGCAGCGATGATGAGCGACTCTCTGGATGCTCCTTGACATGTGTGGCTGCTGCAGCAAGGAGGGTGAAGGGAGCAGAGGAGGGAGGCAGTGGGTGCGGGGGGGGGGTTGAAGGCGGTGTTTTGCGGGTAGAACTGTGCACACGCCTGCATTATCCGGCTGATTTAGTTATGACAGCTGGTGCCCAAGAGGAAGGCAGCAGCGGTAGGGGATAGGATCGCCCAGGCTGCAGACAAATGATGATGAAGAGATCACTTTAAAGAACAATCTCCATAATATTTCATGCTCGCTCGGCAGCTCCCAGGCAGCCCGGGCTGCAAGGCTAACTGCTCTATCAATTGATTTGATTCACTGCCGCGGCTACTCCTCGCACATAGTATTTCAAATAAATGACACAGCAGATAGGAATGATATCTACATCAATATTAACCCTGAAAAGAACTAATGGATGCCGGCTGCAATTTGCGCTGTATCCTGAGTAATGCACGGGAGGCAGGAGGCAGGTGATGGAAGAGTTATAACTCAGGCTTTTCCTGTCTCCCCCCAAGGCACAAGAGGATACAATTTGACCTACACCCGCCCCACCCAACACAAATATACAAGCTACATCTTTCCTCCTCCCTAGGCAACCATTTGTTTTTGTATTTATAAAGCACATTACGGCAGAGCAGGCTAAGCTAAACCATCTCTCAGGCCTGTGGAACACAAAAGCAGTTTATCAGATAAATCACCCTTGACCAGTTAGCTATTAGAGCAGCCAGGAAGTGCAGCCCGGGCACGTATGGTGCTTATAATGATAGCATAGTTGCCTTTTATTAATGCGTGGACATGATGCATGCTCCTGTGTTGCAGTGGTTTAACATGGCTCAGCACTCTTTAACCTGATCCCACTCACTAACCTGCTGTATTATGAATTCAGATCAGGTACAAGGATAGATATACAGATCATTCCTGATAACAAGACCACAGTGGCTTGCCATACAGGGGCCTGAACTTTTGGACAGAGGCTGGTCGCATGGTTTAGTGCTATATAAATTCAACAGAGCACAAAGTTGACCACTTCAATCATTTATTCTTTATTTTTACTATAAATAGATTAAATTTTAATCCTCAAGTTAGTTGTTTAATCATTACAGAATGGTATATTTAGGTGGCAAGACTGAAGTAAAGTTGATACCAGAAGATTCATTAGGCTGGATGATGTTCACTGAGTAGCTACTGATCACTCCTGTCCCTGATATCTGACCCCTGCCCTAGTAAGAAGAGACCTCAACCACACACACATACACACACAGATAGTGGGCGGTTTGTGGCTTGCCAAAAAGGTGGTGATTAATCACAGAGCCAATGAGAAAGTGTAGGGTTTCCATCAGCAATGCTTAATGAATGTCATAATAACACAAGCATCTCTGATTGCTCAGGTCAGCGAGTGCTGTTTGTGTGTGTATGCAGAAAGGGTGAGGTTTATGTGTGTGTGTGTGCATTTGAGGCAGGAGGAGGGGAGCCTGAGCCTTAGCCGAGACCCCCACTGCTGAGCAGTCTGCTAATGAGTCCACTAGAGACCCACCTAATACCTTTGATTGTGATGCCGTGGAAGAGAGGGGAGCAGTGCAATCTTTAGCTGGATTAAGTATCTCTTAAGGAGATCTACTTTCAGCCACAATGTTATCAACCCTTGAGTGTGTATTAATTAGGCCTATTGCAGAGGCGAAGTGGACGAATTTGCAGTATTCCCAGTATTCCCTTTTACTTTCCTGCAGACACGCATGCGCACACGAGCACATATGCAGAGAACAACACAACAAAAAAATCTAATCCACTCCCACACAAACTCAAGCCTGCAGTTTCTTTTAAGGTGGAAACATACATAATTAAAACAAAGCTAACACCTCAGTACACATGCTGCAGTGTATTGTTGCATGCCTTAATGTGACCTCCCATTACATTCCCATCCACATGCTACTTCCACACATCTTGCATGCATGTTTTGCTATTGTATACATCATCCTGTTCTCATTAGCTGGGCTTTTGATATGAAGTGATGCATTATCTACGCACTAGGCAACAGTTGATTGACTGAGGGCCGGTAATACTGTTTAGCCCCACTTACAGCAGCCTTGCTTTGATGTAAGTACATATTTCCTGGTGAAGGGGCTGTTATAATTTCAAACATTCACAGACTCATCATAGGGAGTGCTGACATTGTTGCGGTTCACTTGCTTAATTTTATCTCTTACATGTGTTTCCTGGATGTGAAATCCACTCTTTTCCTCTTCCCTGCAAGTCATCAAGTAACTGGCCTGCAGGTATATTGTTTACCTTGTTACCCTGTACAGCTAAAACCCTTCAGTGTATGCTTGCAGAAGGTATTGCACAAAGCATTGATATTCAATCCAGTCACGCGCCCCCAGCCTCCATCTCCATCATAACCCGGATGTTTAAGAAGCATGTCCAACTGGTATGTTTTGACTTTGTTTAAGTGGTGTTTAATGACAGTGGACTGGCTGTTCCGTTCTGGAGCTGTGTTAAGAGTTTCTAATCAAACGTTCTGCTCCATCAATAATGCAGCACCTTGGATCCCATGGAGGACTTAATTGTGGGTGTAGGGCTGATAGGGAGAGCTTTGGCAAGGGGTGTCTCGTTGCACTCTTTAATTAGAGACCCCCATCATGTCAAGTGCATGAGCCCTGGGTGTTTACAATGCAGCAACGTGCCCAGCGCTACTTTGGCAAGAGCCCTACTGTAACCCTGCCATCAGCAGCCACTCCTAGCTGGCTCTGACTGGATGGGTGAGAGGACGAGAGAAGGAGAGAGGAGACTGAGAGGGAAGGAAGGAAGCACAGAATGTAGACTATGCAAATTTAACAAACCACCACCTCTCACCCTGCCCTATTCAGAGCTAAAGTTGCTATGTCCTAAATTTGCACCTGGAACTTTCATTACAAATATGACTTTTTCTTCAAAGTTAAACTGAAAAAAGTCTACATTATAAAATTGTAGCAGTACTGGAGAGACTTCTGCTTCCTAGGTCATGTTCTGTGCTATTTCTATACATATTTTTTGTGAATGTGTCCATTACATCTATTACAGACTGATGGAACTGTAGAGTTTTGAGTTTGATAAAGCAAAATTAGTTTATTTTTCTATTCTATGTACTATCTATGAGCAGTTATGGAGAGTGGGGCTGATTAAATGGAGACAGACTCTCAGAAACTTTGATTGATGGGCTTACAATAAAGCTATGTAATTCCTTAAGGACTGAAGGCTATCTAGGGTCACTCTAATTTCACCTGTGATATTCTTTCACTGAAAAATTACATCCAAACATTTTTTTTTAGTAATTTAACTTTGTGAACAAATTCAAAAGGAACTGTTTCAACACATCAAGTTTGTAGACGTATCATTAGGAGTTCTTCCATTTCTTAATCTAGTGGGAGCATTGTGTAGTCTAATCTAGAGATGGGCATTTCAAGCCAAAATACTATTTGATAATCATTGGCTTCTCTTCGACAATTATTTAAATAATCTCCCCCCCCACACACACACACACACCTGTCCCGTTAACAGCCTGTTTACATGAAAGTCACAGTAACCAGCAGCAGGACGAGGTGCTGCTAGTAGCGGACACTGACAGCGTCTATCTCGACCTTTATGTTGGTGTTTCTGTGACGCAGCTTGGCGTGTATGTATACATCTTACAGCAATGCTCAGTCTCTGATAATACGTGTGTAGTAGTTTGAAATTCAGAAACAGAGAAAATTGCTGCAACTGTCGCTAATGTTTTCTTCTTCTTTTGCTATTTAATGCAGTTAGCATTCTTCTTCTCTTACTTAATGCAGTTAGCAAACAGCTTTAAGACACTCTATAGCCAACGTCTGGCGGGAATACAGTATTACAACCAGGCACCGGTGAAAACAATGAAAAATTTTACTTTTAAAATGAGAAAATATACAAAGTAACTCTTCAATTTTTACCAAGTGAACGAATATTCGAATATTTGAAAATCATCCCTAGGCTAGTCTTTAGCCACCCTAGACGGTTTCACTTGGTGCAGAAACCTACGTAGAAGTTTCATGTTCTTCACGTTTGGACCACTCAAGCTGCTACCAGGAACACTTTATAACATCACATTTTAAAACACTTCATATTTTAAAATGTCAAAGTAATTGAAATGTTATAATATGATTATTTTAGGTTATGATTTTTTTTAAATAATGTTATGAGATAAAATGTTACCACCCTATAATAAAATTGTATCACCCTTCAAATCCAACCCGTCACTTCTCAATCTTGTTTCCATTTCCATTAAAACTGGAAATACTACACAGCAAGTGCAGAAAGTCATCCATTCAAAGCTTCTGAAGTAAAAGTAGTCAAACAATGTAGTTACCAAAATGAAGTACATAGTAACTTTAAGATACTTTCATCATCATAACTTGCATTTGCCTCTGTCAGTGGTCCAAATGGCGACTTTAGATAAATGTAAGAAAGGGTGATATTATATATTTCTGTCTGAAATCTTAGGGGGTAATGGGAGGAATACAAATATGAAGTCAAAGGCTTCACACAGCCATTTCTTAGACATTTCTCCCTCTGGGAGTGTCAGGCCCAGATGTGTGTTTCCTTCTTTTCTTTCTGTCAGTCATGGTTATTAGACCAATTATCGATAACAGGAAAACATTCCTCTTTCTGAGTCTTAGCTTCATGTTTTTTATAAAATCAATAACCCCCCCTGGCCCTTATCTCCCGTCCAAAAGAAAAATGACAGAACAAATTTAGTGTATGATGGATGACGGTGCCTTTATGTGGCTCATGTAATGGAGCTGATGATAAGGAGTTGAGTGGACTTCCAATTAGGAAGCTTATATTGATATGGATTAGTGTGCTGTTTGAAATGGTGACCTGGCTTCACTGAATTGGCAATCTGACTCGGCTGAGATGAGTGACAGAAAAATTGAGAGCAAAGCGAGGGCAATGGGATGACATGCTGATTAGTAAGTCTGAGTCTGTCACTTTTAATATGTCCTACACAGAAACTTAACCTGGTTGTAGCTGACCTAATCTTTTGGTGAAAAGCAGAGATGGGTGCATTTCGTAGACAACATATTACATAATTTGCTTGCTGTAAATCCTCTCACATTTGACCGTGGACACTGCGATCCATCTTAATGTTTCCCTGCAGTGAAGTGGTGAAGATGGAGCGCTGCAGAAGAAGATATAATTCAGTGTCTAATCATTCTATCAAGCCATGACGCGCCTTGTGTTTGTGGGGTGTTGGAGGTGGAGGGAGACCCCGGCCAAACATCAGGTGTCACACTCAGCGCCAATGAATGGACAATGGCTATCCATCAATCTTCCATGCCAGCTTGTCTCACGGCCTGAAACCAACTACAATGTCCATCTCAAAGCAATTTGATCCCTTCAGCTGACTCATTCATCAGCCTGACCTCATTTGCAACTCAGACTGGTTTCCCAAAGAGAGACCAGAAGAGGATGGGTACAAAATATTGAATTTGAGGGAACCAATGACCAGTAGTGCAAAATATCGCTTGGAGCACAGTAGGTGAGCGATGGTCTTTATCTCTGTACCATGGTGGCTCATTTATTTAGTTGATGGATTGTTTATCAGTCGGCCCGGACAGACCTGTGTGTGAGTAGCTGGAGGGAAGTTTGGAGGGGTTTTATTCAGTGCTGTTGTAGCACAGCCATGTTCATCCCCCTCAGCCAGCTGACCTCGTCGGGTCATCAGGACTTAAGTAAGAGTGAAAGTCGCTTTAAATGGAGCGAGGCTCCCAGGGACCCAGCCTCGGCTGAGCAGCTGCTGCCGGCCCTTGACTATTACTTTTCCAGGGGCTGACTTTGATGTTTTAACAATCCATACATATTGATTCAGACTGATAATAAACAATTTGATTAGCCTCTTTCTATAGGCTGTCATTTCAATCACTTTCAGAGCTCCGATGGAGTGGAAGTGAGGCACTGTGGACGGAGGGAGGAGCAAGGGGAGACGGAGCAACAGAGGGATAGAAGCCAGAGCTGAAAGAGAGGGTGGAGGGCTAAAGCCCCCTCCTCAGACAGAAAAAGGAATACAGCCCTGATTAGGCCTCTGCCTTTGGTGAATTGGACAAGACAGCTGAGCTGCCAGGTTATTAACTCCCTCAGAAAATTCTCAGCCTTCTCTCAGGCCAGCCTGAATACTGCGATCTGGATCGATAAGCAATCTCCGGTGTGTACCAAATGCCTGCTGGATTCATTTGTCTCCCAGCACCCTCTCCCTCCGCTGGACAATACACCTGCACAACAGAGCCCCACTCCCCTCCCTCCCTCCCTCCCTCCCTCCCTTCTTTCCCTCTCTCTCTCTCTTCTCCCTCCTTCCTCACTTCTCTCACGTTCACTCACTGGAGTCTCTGTCACTTTTTAAATAATGACCCTGGGGCTGAAGGAACAACTGCCTACCTCTATTTCATCACGGTGAGACCCTCTCCTGCAGGCCTGGGCGACCAAGCTGTCTAGAGGGGAGAGAGTGTGGGGGAGAGAGACAGAGGGACTCAATGAGAGAGAGAGAGAGATAGGGGAGCAGAGAGGGGGGGATGCCCACGGCAATAGGAAGGGAGGGGGGAAGTAGCATCGTGACTGACAGAAGCACAGATGTCACCATCAGAGCTCAATCTAAGCATATAAATGACCAGCCTATGGCAACTTACTAAAAGCATGAAAGCAGACAAAGTAGAAGCTTTTGTGCTCAAAATCATACAGATTAAACTCAGGTACAAGGTAGACGATGCTGTGCTTTCCTTTCTGTCTTTTCATTGCTATCATTGAGCTGTTTTGTGCTGCCAGAGTGGGAGTTTTTTTTGTTTTCGAGTGAACATGTTGCTCTTGTGAGAAGACCAAGCAGAAAGCTGTTTACCAAATCATATACTTTAAAGTGCTGAGGTCCAGAAATCTGTCAGAGTTGCCAATATTGTCCATTTCTATCCCACATTAAGTTCTGAAAGAAATCAACCTCACTCTTCCTGTCTTTTGTAGAGGAGAGGTAAAGATGGATTTACATAGTGATTGTGTTTGCTGATTTGGCAGGGCTTCAGCTGATAACTTTTAGTGATTCGCTGTGGCATTGATCTCTCCCATGGATTTATTGACGGGACGGGTGGGGGCTGGCTGAATGTGGGGGTTGAGTTAGTGGGCGAGGGGGCGAAAGAGGGGGAAGAGCAGCTGAGGTGATATGAGGAGAAAACAGCAGATAGCCAGTCAAGCAAGGTGGACAGTGGATGAGCTGGATGTTACCTGCCTTTACTTGCAGGCAGGTGGATTTTCCCAAAGGAGTGAGAAGTCATGCTGTTTCTCGAAGCTCATTTCTGTGGTTTGTCTTTTCAGTTGTCTGCGTGTGGCTGCAGAGTTGCGACCCCAGAGGGAATTGTCTGTCAGCATACAATATAGGAAAGGCCTGTGACTGAGAACTCCATCTCTCTCGGCTAATTGTCAGAGACAATGCATGCCGCTGAAAACCCAGCCCATGAAGGATAAACCTGGCGGATGTTTAGATTTGCTTATCACTATAATCTGTCTTTAAAAAAATCAAAATCAAACTGCAGAGCTGCAAATATACTCATAAGCAGAGGGAAGGAAAAGATCTCTGGGGGAAATGCAGTTATTAAAAGGAGCTCAGTAGATATTTGAGTGGGCTTTACACAGAAAAACACTCAACACATGGGGTGACGTTGGTAAGCAGGGATGTGAGACAGACCAAACAGGAAGTCCCTCAAAAATGTATGTTGGAGTTTTTAATCAGTCAAAAACAGCTTACTCATCAGGGTTGATTACAAGGGAACAGTTTTGGTTCATAATGTTTTTTCCTTTGAAAGATCAAAGGGCTGCGATATCATCAAAGAAAAAAATTGGAATAATGTAATTTGTCTGATAACATGATACACAAACCGGATTCTCTGATTGGTGTAATTGCAGTACTGGGTAACCACAGCATTTTCTCTCCCACGTGATGAGGCGGATTCCCAAGTAAGCACCTTTCACCTAATAATGTTGTCCAGCACAGTGAATACAGCCCAGCTTTGTACCTTTATCAACCATTTTGAACCATTTTAACCTCCTCTGAAACCTTACTCCAGCAAGCACTTTTTCATTAGCATCTTTTTTTCCTCTCTCTTCAAGGTCGTTTGTAATGTGGAATCTATAAAATTCTCAATGAAGAAAGTTATTTGAATTCTTTGATTTTAACGGCTGAGCTTAAAAATTCCCATTTCTGACCTGCAGTTTTAAAATGGTCCTACAATGTGTGTGTCAGCAGATGAAATTACTGAGGGTAATTGCTCCTAGGCCCTGCCTCTTTCTTTTTTCTCCTTCTTTAACACACTTTTATACACACACACCAGAACCCTGTCTTACTTACAATGTTTTTTACATTTAGATTAGCAGGAAACTTCCATCTCCTACAGAGTAAAATGCAAATAGACCTAAAGCAGGAAGCTATTGATAAAATCCTGAGAACTATAGTTTCCTGGAAATATTGCATTTAGTGCAGAAATAAAGTTTTGTGACTAAAAAATAGGGGAAAAATACCCCAAATGCTCTTGCCTTTTGCATGTTTTCCTCTCTCCTATAACTTTCAGTTTTAATCTTTTGAGTAGATTTTGATTTAATACCCTGAACAGGGAAATCACTAATACAAGTTATACATTTAAAAGGAGGTAAAAGTGAATGCTTCATTCTGCTTGTCTTGCTTTGTCCTAAGCCAATTGAATAAGCCAATTTTGCACATGCTTGCATAATAATTTGTTAAATATGACGTATTTTAGAAAATACATGCAGTTTACAGGTACTAGAGTGAGTCTTTCATCTTGTGGATGGAGAAAACTCTCCTTCTCTTTCTTTATTCCCCTCTCTCCCTCTCATTGTCCGCTCCTGACAGTGACGGTAATGTGTGGGTAGGTGAGCTGCCCTGAGGGCGCTGTACATCCACGTCCACCTCAATATAAATCAGCACTTGTCATCACAGACTCATATCACATGCACTGATCCCACGTCCCCTCCACCAACGCGCAGATCCCTCCTTGTTGTTCGATACCGTCTGAGACGCCAGTGGCCAGAGCGTTAAACCTGTCCAGTCTCACTGGCAGTGTCTCCCTTTCGGTGTCGCCTTGTTTTCTCCCTCTCAGACCTGTGGGTGCTCCCCACATGGTGAAGTTAAACAGATGTGACTGCATTAGATTCAGCTCGGACAGCAACACACCTCTGCTGCCCTGAATGCATTCTATAATTATCCGTCACACCTTGTACCAGGAAGTCAGCTCATGTCAAAAGTGCAAGTGAAAGCTGGGGTCACTGTCAGGAAAATGAGTCTGATGGTGACAAGAGCCAAAGCACCTGCAGACTGAAATAAGATGAAATAAGATTCAGATAGTATCGCTGGTAACATGCTGTTTGGTTTTAACAGTGGCTTTGTGATCTACTGTCTGATTAAACTGCTGCTACACTGTTTGGAAATGGACAAATTATTATTCTAGTGCATTACTGTAGCCTTTTTGGTAAATTTTGGCCCCACCAGACTTATATAGTTCCACTCTGACACACTGTCTGTAGTTAAGTCAGATGAATCTATTCACCTTCATTAGTAATCGTCACGCCCTGCAGGCAGCAATTTTATAGTGTAGAAATGCAACATAAGTTAAATGTCGAACGCAGTGCTAGTTTCTCAGAGAGGCTGTTCTCTGAGAAAGTGGCTATATGATATGCTAATAATGCTAATATATATTTAAAGATTTCTCATAACAATTTTAACTCTGTACTGGGGGTATGGATTTTCAGCAGGGGAAAGTGTTCTGATGTCCATTTGTAGTGACCAATCATGTCAGCATTTCAGCAGGAAAAACGTATGCAAGACAAACAGTCAGTGTGGAGAGCAAAAGCAGGCAGAACATACTGAATGCTGCTGTCATGTCACCCCGGCTTCTGTCAGTGGTATTCTTTATCGCTCTAAACAGATATCTTCATGCAAGTGTGGGTAACAGTCGCTTCTAGATCAAACATTTAAACTGAAGTGATCTGTTTAAATCTTCAACACAGGGGCAGATCTGTCTGCATGAATTATTGAGGCAAACTTAATTATAATGACCCAGAAATAATAATAATAATAATAATAATAATAAGAAGAAGAAGAAGAAGAAGAAGAAGAAGAAGAAGAAGAAGAAGAAGAAGAAGAAGAAGAAGAAGAAGAAGAAGAATCATAATCATAATCATAATCATAATCATAATCATAATCATAATAATAACTTTATTTATATAGCACCTTTAAAAACAAATGTTTACAAAGTGCTTTGACAAACAAAGCGTAGTTCAAATAGCAGAGTCAAAAATTTGACTGACAGGGAGGAGAACATTTTAACAATGCAAAACAAAATGCAATGCAAGAGGTTAAAAGGAATACATGTCAATTAAACAGTATAGAGTGCTGTGACAATAGACCAGTAGATCATTGTTGAGAGTTTTTCTTCAGGGTAAATAGATAAAAATAAATAAATAAATAAAAACAAATAAAAATGGAGAAGTAAATAAAAGCATTAAAAGGACAATAAAAGAGGTTTTCAGAGTAAAAGGATGACATCACATTGGAAAAATTAGAAAAAGGGCAAAGGATGAATTAGGAATATTAAAATAATAAAATGATAAAATAAATATAATAATTATAAATTAAAACAATGAATAGTCAAATAAAATTTTAAAAAATGATCAAATAAAATTTTAGACAATGAATTAGTTGGATAAAAACTAACATTAATAATAAAATAGAAGTAAAAGCGGTGAGAAGGATAAAATCACGTAAAAGCATGTCTGTAAAAATGTGTTTTAAGAAGAGATTTAAAAGATGTCACTGACTCTGAGTGCCTTATTGTACATAAAATATTTTTTCCGGCTCATAACTCTTACATAAGCCTCCGTGTAACAGACTTTCTTCTAAGAACTTGAAACAGATGAACAGGCACTACTCCAGGGGATGTAATGAGTCAAAATGACGGTGTTTATGTTGCATGGAAAAGAGAGTCATGGCTGGGAGTTATTGAACACTGGGCTGCATCAAAATTACAGAAAATCAACTGCATCAACAACAAACACAAAAGACGTAAAGCGAAAAATCCCTCTCAAATTTCAGTAGAGTGAGCTAATTATATGGCTAGCAACACAGCTAGCTAGAACTCTGAAGCCTGCATGCCTGTGATCTCAGAGCTTGACACCAGGCAGACTTGGCTAATTGTACTACTAGCTGTGCAGCTAAGTGGGGTACATTGCTGAAAGAAGCTGCACTTAGCAGCACAAAGGAATTCTTGCTAAGTGTGGTTCAAAGCATCGCCGGCTGCTACCACTAAGCCCCGAAGATGGGAGAATAACTGTGCCTGACATCCTTTTGACTTCTTCACCATACATGCCTATTCCATGGCAAGCAAAGGCATACCTTGAGACCCAATTGCCCACCTCATGGTGGCAGCAAGTAGAAGTCAAGGGGTCATCAGGTTGTTCATCCTTTGGGAATCAAGAATGTCTGTTCAAAGTAAAATTTAATTCAATCAAAATGTACTATCCAGGATGAGACCAGAGTGGTTGACCACCCAACTACTTAGATACAGTTTATTTTATAAAAAAAAGACCCAATACTTAAACACATGGCTGCATAAAGAAACCTATCCTGAGTTAGAATAGAGAGATTATATGAAAGAGGAAGAGCGGCTGCCTTGGCCGGGATTCATCCAACCACTCTGATTGTGGTCGCTGATTGATTTTGAAGTTAGGGAGAGGCAATCAGTAAATACCATCCAATCAGGGCCAAGAACATAGAAAAGATTAGACAATTTGACGTAATCAATGAAAATATTCTCTGATTTGTAGGCGCTCAATTACTGCCATAAATCAGGCATCATAGTGCAGGTTAGTTTGCCATAAAGTATAGGCCAGAGACAGGCTAACTATAAGAGATGAATTAAAGTCAGAGGGAGGAAGTGCAGACTGGTGCGGTAATTAGACAGAATTACAGGCCACAGATTCCGGCCTGCTTCCCTTGCAGGACCTGTCAACAACTAATGGGCTGCAGCGAGACCTACTATCCGTCATCCTGCTTCCTGTCCACATATTTACACACTTATTTATTGCCTTGATGCAATATCATCATTTTTAATGTTAAACACTCTCCGCTCCCGACAAACACAGGGTCCCTTTCAGTGGACAGGATACAGATATGGATGGGATATTGCTCTTGGTAAGACAGCTTTAATTTATATTCAAAAGAGCACCTCCAAGTTGCCGTCCAGCTTTTGATAAACAAAGATGATGCTGTGTCAGATTGGGTGACTTCTAATTTTGTTTTTAGAAAAGTAAGTGGAGCTTTTGTCACAACACAAGGGCAGCCTTATGATTTGAGGTGTCACCACATGGACAAGAGGTCATCATATGTCTTTCACAAGGACTGTGTGTGTAAATAATAGATGGAGCCACTGTGACGTCCATCATTGGTTTCTTGACTGGGTACAAGAGGCCTCAGATTTGACCCACTGACTACTGGTCACATTGGTTTTCTGACACTAGAAGTCACCATATTATGAAAAGAGGGTTAGCAAATACAACATTATCAAATGGTAGGAGTCAATGCTCAAGGCACATTCATAATTCAGTTAGCCATCATATTTCCCACATATGGTGGTTCTTATTGTGGTTTTAGCTGACCTAAATTTGTATGTATCAGGGACGCCAGTTTGACCAAATGGCTACACTGCATAGCCCATGAACAGAGGCCATAGCCCTCAAAGCAGGTGGCCCAGGCCCCTTTCTTCATGTTATTCCCCACCCTCCCTCCCAGTGTCCTACTCTATCCACTGCCCTATCATCTTTGAATAAAATCATAAAGGCCCAATGAATACACTTAAAAAATGACATATCAGACTAAAGAGGCTAAAAAAGGTCACGGAATGAAGTAGACTCTGCATATTTGCCTGCCATTCTCTCTACATCTTAAGCTTACAAGCCATGAATGGTGAGCACAATACACTTGCAACTTAACATCAAAACAATAAAAGTAGAATTTTGAACACTGAGAAAGAAGCACAGACTTGTTGTTGGACGGCCAGCAAGTGCCATAAACCACACAGAAAGCCTAGTTATTTGTTGGGTTTTATGTACCAAGCTGTTAACATGTTTATGCCGCTGCAAAGCTGAGCTTTTTATTTTAATGCCTAATGAGTCGCCTTTGGAGCCAGCTCCAACTGGTCACAAGAGGATCTTCTGTTTTTAGGAACTCAGCATTAGCTTAATTTCTCAGCTCCTGAGGTTGCTGCCTGGTCTACAAGCTTCAGAAGGGCTAATAAAGGAGAAAATGCAACTCTACTAGTGTTGTTCCCCTTGTCTTCATGGGTTATGTTCCTTCTTAGGATGGCGGAGCTTCTTGCTGTTGTGGCAGGGAGTCGAAGCCCCCATGCTCAGCCTTAATGGACTGACTAGACAGATGATTCTGACAGCGACCTGCGCAAGTGCTTTTGATTCTATCACTCGCCATGGGGTCGGACTGCTTTATCAGAGGAATTACCTAAAGTGCCTCTTATTTCATCATCGAGAATGTCAATGAGGTGGCGTTCTTTTAATTTATACTCACCCAAAACAATCAGCACATCATACATCACATATCTGCCTCTGAAAAATCATTGTGAGGAGCCAAGGCCAGGTGCCCAGTCATTAACCTATGCCGTTGTTTTGAGAGCAAGGTCATAATAGAACGTTTGTCTGAGAGCAGCTTTTGTTTCTTGACCTCTGCTTAATAATACTATCTACGTGGACAGAAGCATGCATCAATAAACTCATTTCCTGCTCCCCTTGCTGCCATGAATGTATTTTTCAACTATAACCCGCCTGAGCCTAAAGTCACTAAAAAAAAAAAGAAGTTTATTTTCTTTTCTGTGTTTTCTTTATTCCCCGAAGTGCAGTCTCTTTTGATTGCTGCATGCTGCATCTTGTCCGAACCATATCAATAATGTTTTCAAGAACTATTCCTTTAGTGGATGTGTTGAGAGGAAGAGTAACAGGTTGATTTCCTGCAGTCATGTTAGATGTCAATCCCCATTTCTGAATTAATCCAGACTAATATTTAGCGCAGATATACGTATGATTGAACTGTTAGATCAAACATAGTTTGGTTCCTCTGCGTCCAGACGGATTGCAGTTTGGGTTTACACCACCTCCATCTACAGTACTTGATTTTGCCTGAGCACACATGTATGATTTGGTAGGTATAATAATTCTTTTTGAGAGTTTCTTTTACATTTTGAGAAAAAGAATGGAGATATTGGAAGGGCATACTGTCATACAGAAAAACAAGAACATATGAATACACAAGGAACAGAAACAGTAGGACCTCACATATAGAGCATACGTATAGTGCAAGAAAGCCCTTTAACATGTGAATTAATCATGGGTAGAGGCATGTGCTGGTACAGTACTGACTCCTCTGACTTTGCTTACCCTTGGAAAGCTTTCTGCGCCCTATGATCCAACATCTGAAGAGCTGATAAAAACCCCTCAGTTGCCTCAAAGCAGCTGCGAGGCTTAACATTGTCAAAAAGGGGTTTTTATTTCCCTACCGTTTCGACCTCCTGTGTATATTTTATTGAGCTGTTCTCATCCCACAGCGCTGCGCTGCAGCCATAAGCCGCCCAAAATGTATTTCCAAGCTCATTAACACAGGACGTGCATGCTTGGAACATGTAGCATCCTCTTTCAGAGACACTTGCGAAAGAGTGTGAGGGCGATGACGAGGAGCTCAGAAATCGTTGTTTTTGATATTCAGTGAGCTTTTCATCTTTTTTTTTCTGTTGCAACACCACATGAGAGGATTAGGGAAGTTAATGAATTATCCTCACAGGGGCCAAGACAGTATGTGCAAGCTGCACTATCCCACGTCTCATAACATGGGGCTGTTTGAATTTATTGAACTGAGGGCTGAATTTTCCCACACTGATCCAACCCAGTTCAAGATTATACCCAGTCCCCTCTCTCTGTAATCAAGATGACAAAGTGAAAGCCTTCTTAATCTTTGTAAGCTAGAAATATCATTGAACTCTACTGAAAGTGAAAGTTGACTGTTGTAATGTTCACAGTGGCTTCACTGCTCTCTCTACAAGTTACTAGATATCTATAGCACTTTCTGTGATCAAATAAAGACCTTAAAGTCTGTGTGTGTGTGCTGTGTGTGTGTGCGTATGTGTGTCTGTGTGTGTGCGTGTTGAGGCTGGACTCAGTGGACACCCCAGGCAGCTAATGTTGTACGCTCTTGAACTTGTGTTAAGTGAAAACAGTCCACAAAAGAGAAATGCCGCTTTAAGATGTCGCCTCTCGCCTTCAGCGTCTGTTTGCACAACCCCCAGAGGCAGCCCAGTATCAAATGCACCAGCACAAATGATAATAACACAGCAAGACCTTTCTATTTTTCCAAATTAGGTTGAGCCTCAGATCAGCGCCCTTGAGGCCAGCACACAGGCTGTAATTCTTCCCTGAAGATTTTTCTCTTCAGTTTTCTATCATATAAAGCAAATATCAAAAATGTGATTTGAATCCTGGGAAAAATTAAAGCTGAAGGGCGCTGGAAGGAGGAACAGTGCAGTGAGATGGATGACAATACACCAGCTCAGTCCCCTCTCTCATACAGGCATCACTTGAGTGTATTTAGCTTGCTCTCAGATGGTTAAACTTCCAGGTAAACCCTGAGGAGGCTGTGCCCAGAGTCACTGCCTGCAGACCAAACTGCTCCAGGGGTTAATTGAAGTCCCTCAAGGGGTTCAAGTGCCCTGTCTTTAATGGGTCGACCTATAAAATGTTCTATTTCTGATGGCAATGAGTCAAAATATAGCCTTTCATACATCTTTTGTTCACATGATTCTTGACTCTGAGAGGGGGCTAGGATGTTGCTTGATCTGAAAACACTTTCCGTACTGAACGTCAACAATACAAAGAAACAACTTATATAAGACATAAGATACAACTATATATTGGTGCTCCCAAAAGGTGTAGAGCAGTAATCTGTGAGATAGTCTAAATACATGTACAGTCATGAAAAACTTGACCAGGGCTTTTTTAATCTCTCAAAAGTAAGTTGAATCATCTAGGTTACTTTCTTTTGGAGTAAAATGATAACTTTGAGATCATTTTTATGACTCTGTTAGGTACGGCGCTAATATCAGAATGTATTTAGCCAAGCTTAGCATAAAGACTGGAAACAACCTTTAATCTAATTCAATAGCTGATGATAATCCTATCACAGTTAAAAAGTAGTTTACCAGCGTGCTAATGAGCATTAAGTGCCTTGTTTGTTTAGCCAAAAACAAATGTACTGTAATTCTGAGTTACAGCTTCTTACACATTAAAAAGCCAGGGGTTAAAAACAACAGAATTTTAATTTTCATCTAATTTACCCGACCTAATCGACAAAGTTTAACTTGCCACCAGATGTCAATGTGTTTTCCAAGTTTGAAACTTCAAAGCATTGACCCTTTAAGGACACAAATTGAAAGAGAGTCCCAAAGCTATATAAGGCTTCATCTGACATCTGTCTGTGGGAGACACCGATTAGTCGCTTCGCTACAGAAATAGTAGTCCATGTTTGACTGTTCGTAAGTCACTCCATTCCTTTGGGCTTAGCAGTGCTGCAATGGTGACACTTGAATTAAAAGATGGCGCATCACTACTTAAACCAAATGTCAACCAGCACCTCCCGACTTCTTATGATAGGAAACCAAGTAATGGAATTGTCCTGCTGGAGAAGCTACACAGATTAGTTTTGTATCAACAAATAGCTTGCTACATTAGTTGGATGTTCTTCTTAGATCTCAGAACTTCCTTAAACTAAGCGTACATGTTAATGTTGTTCTATGTATGCCAAAATGAAGGTAAATAAATACAACTAATAAGGAGAGAAAAAACGTACTTTATTAATCCCCATGGGGGAAATTCAATTTTTTCCACTTGTGTTATTTTTGTGGTCATGCTACACACACAGTTTGGTATATACATACAATTCTACAAACATGCAGTGGACATGCACTTAGAGAGAGATGTCAGAATGAGGATGCTGCCATTAACCAGTGCACCCCGAGCAGTTCAGTGCCTTGCTCAAGGGCACCTCAGCAGTGCCCAGGCAAGTGAACTAGCACCTCTTCAGCCACCAGTCCACTTGCCAAACTTCATCCAAACTGGGACTCGGTGACCCTCCAGTATCCAAGTCAAGTCCCTATGGACTGAGCTACTGCCGCCCAAGCTTTAGAGATGTTGGTGAATATATTTGTCTTGAACTTCTGCTGGAGTCAAGCAATCTGCTTTTCCACAGGTTTCTTTTTAGCTAGCCTAAGCTAGCACCTCTCGACTCTTGCTGTCGTCATCAAGCTCATGTATGGATATGAAGGTGGTACTAATCTTCTCATTTTACTCTAAGAAAGAGGGAAATTGAGCTTTTCACCACATATTCTACTTACAACACTTCAAGTGCTCTTTAGCACCCCATTTCCACAGAGATTTCTAAACAGCATCATTACACTACCTTTATAGTTCACAGACACACCACATACTCTGCTGTTTATACAGATGCCGTTTTGCCTCTCCTATTACCTCAGGCTGTGTGGCAGAACAATTTCCCTTCACCAATCTGACTCTATACCTTATACACATACGTAGAGGTGTAGCAGAGGCGTCTTGTGTTGGCTTTTAAAAGGGGCTACTGATCCCCCAACAGTGAAGCTCTTTGGAACGGTAAATAGAAGAATTTACTCGGCATCTACAAGCCGTGAAAACATAAACAAATATTTAAATGAAATGTGAACTATATAGCTTTAGAATGGGTTGTTAGTTAATTTGCTAAACACTAAACTGGATAACTGAAGGATAAAAACATACTCAGGGAAGTTAATGCAATTTAAATACAGCACCATAATAAACCCCTGGCTTTGCAGTGTCAACACATTTTAGAGAGCTCTGCCGTCCATCACCTTCAATCACCAGTGATTCCCCTTGCTACATTGAATCAGAGGTATCTGCAAATGAAATCTTTAAACATCTTAAATCTTTAAAAACTAATTTACTTAATGTCTTACCATTCCCGATTAAAAGCTCTGTCTGCAATTATATTAGGCCAGTAATTACTAAGTTCCATGATTTATCCTGCAACCGTGTGGTAAGTGTGTGCATCTGTGTTTGTGTGTCTTTCGTGTGTGTCTTTCGTGTGTGCTTATTCATGTAAGATATGCGTGAAGTACTTAACTATTGTGCAAGGATGTACCTCCAAACAGTGCTTGTGTATGTGTGTGTTTGGTGGGCTATTGGAGAAAAACAAGATAGTGAGGGATGATGTTATTGGCCTGTGCTCAGAATGCCTTTCTTGCATCTCTGCTATTTGTTGGAAGATAATCTTGCCATCGATTGGTAAAAATGCTTGAAAATGAAATGAGTGTCTCGCATCCCACTTAATCAAGAGAGCTTATTGATCAGGTTTCTAATGAAGGATCATTTAGATAGGGTGGAGAAGAATAGGCCAGCGTATCATATCATGTCAAGGAGTAATAGGATGTCTTTATCTGAAGATTCCTGGATATCAGAAGAAGCCTTTTATGTCTTCATAATGGAAACCTGCTTGGCTGTTTCATTATCTACCGTTCTTTGCTTAAAGGGATATTCAAAATCTAATACATGTTGGAAATATTTTCTGCATCATGCCCTTGAGATTTACCATCTGTTCTGCAACACTGTCTGAAACAAAAGCAAAGCCTGTCACCATTCTTGGTAAGGTTTCATTTAATCTTGAGATGAATTGAGTCTTTTTGTTTTACTTTGCATCACTTCATGTTTATGTTAGATCTCTAAATCAGAATAAGGAAATTTGGCTCAAAAATGATCATTGTTCCTTAACATCATTATGGACAATTAGTGGACAGTTACTCTTGGCACAGGGACTTAATTAGTACTGTTTATCAAAAATTTGGCATCAATCCCCAAACTACTCACACTTTTCTAAGTCAGCCTCAGGCATTTACTGTATATATATTCACCTTCTGTGCTAAAGTGATGCCAAAATACCCTGTGTAACAGGAACTGCCATCTTGCACATTTGGAGCCAGTCTGTACTGTAAGGATTGGCTCTTGGAGCCATGGTATGGACGTCCCACTCCTAACATTAAGAAAAAAGATAAATTTAACCTAACGTCAAAACAGCACAGGGACCTCTTGCAAAGTTCCCTCTACTCTGCTAAAGCTACATATAGCTGAGCATAGACCACACCAACAGGGCTGCCAATCATGGCATTATGTCTGTCAAATAACTACATAAAAATACATTTATTTTAAAAACGAATATTTGGACACAAATCAGCATGATGAAAAATAATTATATAGGGATAGTTTGCTTTCTGATTGTATTCATTTATTTATTTTGAGTGAGGTTGTATGAGATACAGTTGTGCTCATAAGTTTTCATACCCTGGCAGAATTTGTGATTTTTGGCCATTTTTCAGAGAATATGAATGAAAACAGAATAACTTTTTTTCACTCATGGTTAGTAGTGAAGCCATTTATTGTCAAACAACTGTGTTCACTCTTTTTATATCATAATGACAACAGAAACTAACCAAGAAATCATCAATTCTGATAGGGTATGAAAACTTATGAGCACAACTCTACCTGTCAATAGTAAGTGTATTTATGTTGTGTTTACACCAGACAAGAATAAAATCATTCTTGCAAGCGAATTATATATAAAGTCAATGTAAAGACGCGATCAGATGCAAGTTCTTGTTGGGTGATGCAAATGATGTGAAATGCAACATGTTCAATGCGCTACTAGCTTCATTTGCTTATTTGCGAGAGTTGAAAAATCTGATCTTCAACCTATCATTCGTGCCACAATGACCATTCAGCATGGAGATCCTCCAGTGACATTTCCTTTGAGTGAAACAGGAATAAAAAGGAGCTCACTCAGAGGAAAGTGAGCGAGTAAATTATGCGGCAAATTGTGAAAAATGTTGTTCGTCACTTGATTCCAGCTATTGGTTGTACTAGCAAGTTTATTAGCATCACCGGCCTCTCGTCTTTGGATACTCGTGTTCACGAAAATTGAGTGAGTTATTTGCAAGAATCAACCGAAAAACAGAACATTCTGGCGTCTCAATACCCACGAATAAAGCAAGCAAACGATTTAATTTGCGTCTGTGTGAACACAACATTAGCCTCAGGGGATGCTAGCCTACTCAGCTCCTTTGTTTAGAAATAAGCCTTGGAACAAGAACAGAAGCTAGGCTATCAACAACTCCAGACAGGGCCAGGTCCAATATGTAATTTAGCCAAGTCCAACAAACTCCAAAGTATTATTCTCAACATATCCCTCGACTATCACACTGAATAAACTTAGTGACTTTTCTATAACAGGAACAGGAAACAGACTCAGCAGTCTCTCTGACTGTATGTAAGGGCACCTCACATGTCCCTGTTAGCACTCTGGCTTAAAGTTTAAATCTGTAATGCACTTCCCATAAAGGCCCGAAGAGTCATTCACACCTAATGGTGGCGTGTTAAAACACAGTGAGCGCAGCCTCCTGGGGTTCATATACTACCCAGAGTGCATTGACCACTGTGACTGCAGCCAGAAGGGCACTGTGTTGTGATCAAAGACAGCAGAGGAGATGGGAGACCAGAACCAGCTCTCATTATGGCTGGAAGACATCCATTTGAGCATTTTTAATATGTGTATCCTATTAGGCAGTTTAAGTGCTTTTTGATAATTGTGCTTTGTACTTTTACAGCACTTCAGTCTATTCCCAGTTCAATTTCCTCTTTTATCGGACGTTTGAAATATTGATCTCTGACAGATAAAAGCAAACACCATAATCTCACTCGGGTGAGCCTGTGAGTGAGTGAGCTTGCCGTGCGAGGGGGGGAATACACCGGGGACAGCTCGCCCCTCCAACCCATCTCTGTTTTATTACCTTTATTCGTCAACAGAATTTGCTTACTGCTCTGGGATGTTTATGTAAAGCACCTGCACACTGATGGCTGCTTGATATGACCATCTCATCCAGTGCCCCACCACCCCCATCACCCCAGTCTCTCTGCCAGCCCACCCGTCTCCTCTGCTTCCATCAACCCCCCATGACATTTTGCAAAATGCAGCACAGGGGCTCCCGAGGTGCTTCTGATGATTGCCGCTGCTTAAACTGCTGTCACCGCTGTCAGGATAACAGTGATTTATCTCCATAGCACTTTATGGAAGTTAGTGTTTTCTGTTAACCTGAGCACTGAGATGCTGCTTGGTGCTGGCTTCCAGTCACATTAACCTGAATCAATCATGTCTTGATTTTTCCATAAAAGAAAAACCCTCTGTAAATAACACTTGGGCGATTGGTGCATTGAATACACTAAGCCCAATAGCATCCCTGCTGAGCTTGGGTTGATGCGCAAATATCATTGTTACCTGTTTCCAATATCCTCATGCCAACACAGGGATTTGATGCTTTGACTTGTGCGTATAATTTCTTCAAATGGGGGAACTCTTAATACCAGAACTGTCAGGAGACAATGCTCTGAATCTATGAAAGGCAGAGAACATTGAACAAAAGTTTGAAATCACAATCTTGCAGAAGTGAAACAATAATACACATTGATTGTGTATGAAGCGGTTTATTCTTTGGTCTGAGTTGAATCTGTTCAGATTTAGATGGCAGGTCCCTCTTGAGATAATAGAAAGGGCTGTTTTGATGTTTGAAGCATTGCTAATCTCCTAAAGCCTTCGGCTACTCATCCCACTGCATATTTGCAGGCCTGTCAGTTTGAGTGGGAATGCAAGAGGATGGTCCTCTGAGCAAATGAATTTTTTTTTTTTGCCTGTTTTTCCCTTTTAGCTTTGCAGACACTATTTGAGATTTACTGCAAACATTTGACCACCGGCCTGGCGTATTGACTGCATTTGACAAGCGTAATCCTTTTCTTCTTTCCAGTCACTTCCATTCTGCGATCAATCACAGCATCAATGCCCTGTAGACTGCTATGAAGTGCAGACGCAGTGTTCGATCATGAGCCAGGCACCTTGTGGACTTTCACTATAATATAGTGATTGATTCATCTTCAAAGATATCTTAAGTGGTTGGCTGGGCACGGTATATAATGCCTTTTGTTGACTGCAGCCTTTTTTCCTTTACCCATCTTGCAATCCTTTAAAACAGCAACTCAAGCACACACATCAAAACTCAACCCGAGACAAATACGTTGCTTTTTCATGTGATTCATTCCCGCTCGCAGCTTGAATTTCTCTTGTGGGACCGGCTTTGATTTGAAAAATGATAAAGTGTCAAGTATTGAAAACACCAGAGATGCACTTTGAATCCTTTTGGATTTTTCACAGCTGCTTTCCTGTTTGAGAATTTGAAATGAAAATTGAACCTGAATCCAGATCGAAAAGCATCGCAGCTAAATCTGGCAGTAACTCTGTACTTTGAGGGAAAGTTTTATCACACCTATTCATTGAACAAAACAGACAAAATAGGCCAAATAACAGACTTTAGAGTTTCAGCTGAGAGCAGACAAAACCAAAAGGTCTGCAGCTTGTATATACATTTGAGTTAGTATACATTCATCTTCATTTTACCTGTCCCAGCTGTGATGCTCTTAATCAACACTATGATCTGTGGTTTATCACCACAGCTATGTTACCAGAAACCAAAGAGTTACTGTTATTGAGTATCATATGGCCCGACTGACAGTCAGCAGAGAGAGAAATGAGGATAGGGAATCCGTGTGCTAGTATGATCCAGAGGTTTAGGTTTAAGGTCAGAGACTTGCTCTTTGTCATCCAATATCTACAAGATCAGAACACTGAGAGGCTCAACCCTGAGAAGATGAGGATTGAGTTCACACAATACAGCTATAACACTGAACACTTGTTCTTTTACTGATATGTCATGCTTGTCTGGGAGAGATGTGTGTATGTGTGTGTTGGGGGTGTCGATGGGGCTGGGAGAACAGTTGCATTGCAGAAGTATTAAAGGAAGTGTAGTAATTACAGCAGAGGCAGTGTCAGTGACCTCTAGATTGCACTATCTTGTCTCCTTTGTGCCTGCCTTTGCAGCCGCCTCATTGAGTGAAATTGTATCTTTTCACTTTGGCTCTCTTAAAAATGTGCATGGTATTGGGAGCCAGTGAGGCGTGAGGGTTTTTTTCTTTTTAAACCTTTCCTCCACCCCTCCTCCAGCCTCCCCCAGCTGCCCCTCTCCTGCATCCCCACTGTCTTACTGGGAGGTATTTCATGAACAGCTGGGTCCCGGGAGAGGAGAGGTTAGTGAAAGAGGCGCGCTGTGTATAATTCAATGATTATCAGGTGTGTGTATGTGTGCTTGTGTTTATACATGTGTGTGTGTTTCTGTGTGTGTGGCCCTCCCCCTCTATTGGCAGGTGTCAGGTGACGGGCAGGCCATGTCACTGGCTGTCAGCTGGCTTTCTATTGGAGCAGTCACACTGTTCACAACATTACCATAAGCTGATGAGGAACGCTTGAGCCCATCTAGGCACACACACGCTCTGATCTGCGGATCTGATGTCACACAGTAGACTCAGACTATGACAACTCCGGAGCACACAAATCTGAGAGGCCAACTTTCCTCCCTCCATTTTGGGCCTAAAGCATATTTTGAAGACAGAAAGTTGGGTTTGAGTAGAGTGCATGAATCTGGAAAACATTAGCATCATAATATGCCCACCTAAAGTTTTTAAAGATGCTTTTCATGATGGATTACTGCAATGGCCTCCAAGTGAATTCATCAAATCACCCGTTTTGTGTGTTATTAAAGTGGATATCAGACTATAGTCGTACAGCACTGCATTTATTGCCATAGCCAGAGCCGGCCCATGGCATAGGCAGTATAGGCAAATGCTAGGGGCGCTGGCTCTCCATAGGGGGCGCCGCTAAATGAGTGAGGAAGAAAATTTGAAGATAATAGGAAAAAACATATTGTTTTATCTAACTTAATTTGGGGTTAAATTGCAGAAAGATGCCAGTTAACATTTAAAAGCTTTTATTCACTTTTGGTTTTAAAAATAATGGTATGCAAATCAGTTTTTGAAGTTTTTAAGTGTTCATGATTTACTTGTTTTTGTTTAGTTTTTGTTGTTTTCCTTACACTTTGGAAGCTGTTAGCTAAATTAGATAGAAAATGTGGGCTAGACTTAAATAAGCATTTCGCTTCTGCCTTTTCAGTCATCACTTAATACATCACTGTTGCTTTGTTGAAAGTGTCTGAACTGTGAAAAGTATTGTGTTATATAATGACTGAATAAATTCTACTACTATTACATTATGCATTTTGAAATTGTATAGTTATATTCCTGCTAAATATCATAGTATTACCGTTTTATTAATGTTCTTTTAGAGGTTATTTTTATTTAAAACAAAGAAAACCTGTAAAACATAAAGCTGGATGTCAGTTGTCTTTCAGTGTATATGTGATGTGATTGTTTGAGTTGGTAATAATACAAGGGGCACCAGTTAAAATCTTGCCTAGGGCACCAAGTTGGTTAGGGCCGGCTCTGGCCATAGCTGTATGTTTAAGCTCTAAAGCAACTGCAAATAATATAAAATTCTACTTTAGCAATATATCTTATTCTTTAATGATCTATTGTAAGAAACATAAGCTATTTAAAAAAGCTGATTTAATCTTAAACATGCATTTTAAATTCTGTATCAGCATCAGTATGACATGTAATGTTAAAGTGCTTTGATCAGTAAAAGTAATAATAATAATAATAATAAAAATACATTTTATTTAGAAGCGCCTTTCAAAACACTCAAGGTCGCTTTACAGACAGATTAAAACACAATAAATAAAACAACACGATAAAATAAATAAAAACAACAAGCAAAGTAACACCAAGTTAAAAATGAAGCAGTGGAAATTAAGCAGGGAATGCAGTTTGAAACAGATGGGTTTTGAGTTTTGATTTGAAGAGGGGTTGTGAGTCAGAGTTTCGGATGTCTGGTGGGAGTGAGTTCCAGAGTTGGGGAGCAGAGCGACTGAAAGCTCTGCTCCCCATGGTGCTGAGACAGGCAGGGGGCACAGAGAGGTGGAGGGAGGAGGAGGACCTGAGGGAGCGAGAGGGGGTGACAATGTGGAGGAGATCAGACAGGTACGGGGGGGAGAGGTTGTGGATGGCCTTGAATGTGTAGAGGAGGATTTTGAAATTGATTCTGAGTTTGAAAAGTGATCCCACAAGGAATATGTGGCAGCAGGAGAAACCTGCTGAGTGCTGTGCTGCAATGACTTTTGACTTAATGCATTAGTTGATTGAGATCATATAAAAGTAATTATGTTTTGGTAATCAGATAGAAATGGACTGAGTTGCTGCTACCTACTTTTTTATGTTTATTCTCATTTGATTTCAAACTTGGTATCTTTGGTTATCACTCTGTACTCTTACAAAGGAAACTCAAAGTCCATGAAAAAAATAGCAAACACTTGTGGATGTACAGGTAAACATGCACCTTCACTCTCACTATACTCAATGCACATTTTAAACAGGATAATTATTGTTACTGGAGTTGATTGGAGGCTGTGGCCCACCATATGAAAGAAGGGGCCACAGCCTCCAATCAACTCCAGTAACAATAATTATCCTGTTTAAAATGTGCAGCAGACTTCTCTCTTTCGTATTAATCAGTTCACCCTTAAATATAATAATAGATGAAACCACCAGTAAATATAAGACTTGTTGCAGCCCTCAATTAAATCAAATGCATGGGCAAGTCTTTTTTTGTAAAAGCAATCCATCTTTTTCAATTTTTCCAACTCTTCACTGGATGATGACAGTAATCGCTTTAACTGCAGTCTGCTATTACACTCACTGTCTGTCTGTCTGTCTGTCTGACTGACTGAAGAAGAATTATTTTTGTCTCCAAAGTTTCAGTGTTTACACTTCAGCTTCAGTAAACAATCATGTTTTGACACACAAGCACCATTTAAAAAAACGCAATTTCATTTTGAAATGTGAAATCACATTGTGTACCTTGCCTCTTTCAAACCATAAATTGTTCCAGTTTTAAACCACAACATATAAAATCAAAGAATGAACTTTTTGTATCTAATATTTGTAACATTTTATTGCTATTTTCAGTGAATAGATAACATTAATGTGGCTTCACTTGATGCTCCACGTCAGATCCCTCCTCTCTGACTCTCTGACCCTCCGTTTAACACAAGTTAGCCTCTAAAATCTGCTCACTAAACAGCACATGCCTGATTATCCTGTACAAACACTAACCATTACTTGCCTGGGTAATGGGCAGATTGGTTCAGAGGAGGTTCAAAGATGGTCTCGCATTAGTGCTACCTTTAGCATGCTAATTGCTATTCTTCCCCTCAGTGGGGATCCTGTTTGAGATGGAGGGGACATGTGAACTGAGCTCGATCCCTCGCTGCAGTTACAAGCTGCACTGTCAACATGCTCGGCCACAGGGAGGAGAGGAGCTGACACCAACACCAGCCAGGAATCTTAAAACCCACAGCTTTCCTTTCATTTCTTCTGGTGAAGAGAATGTTAACTTTGCTGCGACATCTCTGTAAGAGATTATTCGCGTACTGAGAAGGACGAGGTAATACAACTACAAACATGTGGGATCCTCTTTAGTGATACTAACTATCTTTTATAGTAAGTTTGCCAACAAAAATATTCAAATCTGCACATCATACTCCAAATGTTTTACTGTATGTCTGAAATGAACTGCGTTTCCTTTCTCAGGATGTCTCGTAAATAACAACTTAAAATAATCAAATCATTCCTTTTAAAACATTTCAATGTTTCTAAATAGATGAAAAAGATGCTGCCAATTGTAGCATTCTCTGTTTTGTAAGAGAAGCACAATCTCTTTTCACAGATGATTAATGTCCCTGAAAGGACATCAGACACATTTGAGGCTAAACCGAACACACACAAAAAAGAATCTGTGTAAGTTTTAAAGGGGGCATGGCTCTCAGCAGCTCTGATCGATAGCATTAGCTGTGACAAAATACATAAAAAAGGGGAATCAATGCTAATAAAGTGAGCTCAGCCTTGCAAGAAAGCCTCAGCCTCCTCCATTCACTTCCAGATCTGCTGTCCTCTCTGTCCAGTCACATGTGAGACATGGTCGACTATCTGTGACACAAGAGCCAGGTCAGGGATCACATCCATTAACAATTATTAATGGACAGGTTTCAGCTAAGCAGAAGGATATCGAATACATGACAGTAACAAAAGCTCTTTTTTTTAATTAGAAAGACACAAACTTAGCCGTTTTTTTCAACAGCAATATGAACTTCCCTGAGGATTTTTTAAGACATAACTGACTTTTAAAAAATGATAAACAAGGCTTTTCAAAAAAAATGTACCATTACAGTGCATTAAATGACGTTCCTTAAACCTGAAAAAATGTCTACCTAAAATGAAAGCGTTGTGTTAAATGTTATGTAAAAGGATGAATTTACTCGGTGTACTTGTCATGGTCTTTTGAACAATGCTTGCCACTGGCACTCCACTCTGCATACCTGTGCTAACCTCCACAGTGAGAGCACATCTCCCTCTCTTGAGTCTCAAGCATGTGTTAAACCAGGAGAACACTTGACTGCATGACTGTGTCCTCAAAGAATATCTTGAAATAACAGTTTGCCTGGGAAAGCACTGCAGCACTTCATTTCATGGAATAAAGTGTAATGTTGCTGAGAAGAGTCAAGCAGTTTTTGTTTGTCTTCTATGCTGTTACAATCTATTTAAGTATAGATAATATATCAGTGTAGAAATCATTGCAAAGATGGGAGATGATGACCTTTCCTGTGCGAATTAAAGCTACTGACCATTTCATAACTTCAGTTGAAATTGAGTTCAATCTTATGAAGTTTATCTTTGTTGTGATTTCTCCTGAATAATAAAAAGCCTTATGTAACCTCTGAATTCGTAGTGTGCATGTACATAGTTCAGGCCTTCCAGGATTGCACATAAAGGTAAGGTTACACAAGGCCGGTTTGATTGAATCTACATTCATGGAATAAATGTTCATGGAAATTGAATGAACTCTACTCCTTTTCGTCATAATGAAACTTGTGACTTTGTTTAGCGGGAGATCAAATTCATGTTAGAGGGCACAAACATGCATTAGCCAGTGAACCTTGAACCTTGTGTTAACTTAACCTCATCAGACATTGATATAGATTAATCTTTGAGTGGAAACATACATTGTTATATAAGTAATTTAAACAAGAAGAACTCTTGTTGCAATGTTTTTATGAGTCAAACTAATTTTTAAATTACAGTAAATGAAGAAAGAACGGTAGAATATCCTTAAATTGATATAATAAAAGTTCTGCTCCTGTACTTTCATGTTTTTCATGATCTCTTGTTATGTTTGGTATAATCTGAGGGCCAATGCTGAAAGAAAAAACACTGTTCATGTCTGTGTTTGGCTCAGTCTGGATGCACCATGTATAGAAGGAAAAACAATGCTTCTACTTATATCTGTATGTGTGTATGCTTGTTTGACTGCTACACAAAAACATATCCATACTAGATGTGTTTTTGTGTTCATGTAACCCTCGTCTGATTACAGCTTGTGATCTGGAGCACAGCGCCCCGCAGTGGCCCAGCTCGGTACCTCTTGTCACAGCTCCTCCTCCGTCCTCCTCACTGCCTCTGCTCCACAGTGGACATCACATTTACATAAAGGTGCGACTCCCCTGTGATCATCAGCACTGTTTATCGTTTGATCAGCTATGATTGATGCTCTGTTAATACAAATTTAACTTAGCATATTTTCCCTGCCAGGAGACCCATGAAGAGGTTCAATTACAGAGCAATCTCATTAATTCGAGAGCTTGTTACGCAGAGAGGACAGCAGGCTTTTTCTGAACTCTGGAATGCAGATGTGTGAGGGACATAATTAGTAGATAAGAGTCCTAATTGGATCCTGCTGTGTGGCTGCAGAGGGTGTAGCCCTCACTATGTTTTACAAGTTCCATGGTGTTAGAGTACACTTTTTTATAACCTGCTCACACACGCACCATCCGTCACACACAAAGTGGGAGGGCAGTCCTCTGTGGGATTGTTGAGAAAGATTGTCTCTGTGGAAGAATGACTTCTGGCAAACTCTGCCTTTGGTTGTGTGACAGTTTTGTTTATGTGAATATATTTGCATTTACTGGAGGCTTATATTTATATTATAGACCAAATATTTACACTTGTATTAAAGCTAAAGGTAAAACTTTGTACTGTAACGTTGTTGTTATTTTTATTGCTGTCTGTAATCTCTGGTTCTGTTTGTTGGTTTCTTTATATCTCTTTATTTCTGTCTCTCCTTTCATCTCACTTTCTCGGCACAGCCAGTCCACTGATTCTGGTTCTGTCTGAGATCTCTGCCTCTGCACTGCTGCAAAGTCCTTTCCCACTGTGGGTACATTTTTGGGCCCTAAGAAGTGTAGAAGTACCTATACTCCTATAGAAAAACTGCCAAAAAAACCCACCAAAAACACAAATAAGAAGTGATTCATTGATTAAGAAATGTAGGGTGCTGATTTAGATTAAGAAATGAATGAGAACACCAGCCCAAATTCAAGTGGACATGGGTTCTTGCTTGACAAAGAATGCAGGGTTCAAACATCAAACAGCTCTGTGTGCCGGCCTCACAGTACCGTTGTAACATTTTTATGACACAGGTTCTTTTTCTCAGCCGTCTCTCCTCGGCCATGTAAAACATCAGTGAGGAAGAGGAGGAGGGCAGAGAGAGCACATGAGGCTGCTCCACAGAGTCCTTTCAAAAGGCTGACCACCCCCTGGTCCAGCACAAATAGCCGGCTTCATTGCCCTCGTTAGACGGCCGTGTTATTTAAGCATGCCTGTCTCTTGGCCTCTGTGGGGGGACCTGCCATGTAGAGATGTGGAAGGCAATGCAACCGCCCACCTCTGAGGGGAGATACGAGGCTGACGGCAGGCATAACGGTGGTCCACCCACGTCTGGAACTCCCATGCTCACTACCCTGTATGTTAGGAGTGGGCCCTGAGCAACAGACTGAAGGCGCAGGCCCTGCAGTGGCACAGCAGGAACCAGGGGGGAAGGAGGGAGCAGCTGGGTGTGGAGGGAGGGGGGGGTGTAACTTCAGCTCTGGGTGGCGGATCTCCCCCAGCTGTGCCCATCTGAGGGGAAAAGCGGCCCAGAGGAAGCTCCATTAGTTCCAGGGGCAGCCCCAGACCTGAGTAGCCGATGGCGGCAGCAGCAGAGCAGAAACACTCTCTCCCTCTCTTCCAGCGTCAGCGACCCTCCACACTCAATTACTTCTTTGGGAAAGAACTGTGGACAATGAACACAGCCTCTGTAGCACTGATTTATACTTGACACAAGTTTCTTCATGTTCCCAGTGAAATAAGCTTGGGGAAAAAGAGCTTGAGAATTGTACCTGAGTCTAATGGAGGCCCTGAGAGCTATTTACAGCATGTTTTCTTGGATGCAAGCCGCTGACTGTGATCAGGGTCACGCTTGTATTTTGTTCCAAGTTTTGTATCACTGAGAAAGCAATCAGTCGGGGGAAGTCTTACCACATGTCACATCTGGCCAGTTACAGAGTGGAAGCTGAATTTAAATCGTGTCTGATGACTTTGTCCTGTCTTCTACAAAGCAACGCCTGTGTTATGAAGCTGATCCAGTATCAGTGTAAATGTATTAAGCAGATTTATAATACTGTTCTGTCCAATCATCTGGACTGCTGGAGAACAAAAGTATTAAGCACACTTTTAGAGCAAAGTATTGTGTTAACATCAAAGTCAGAAATCTCTCACGAGCTCCTCCTCATATACTAAGAGCTTCACCAGAGCTTGATTCATTCTCATCAGGGTGTCGTTTTTTTTTTTCTCAGCTCAACTTATACAGAACTGTCTGAATTTGGAATATGAGACTCCTTTTTTCATTCCTTTTTAGAAGAACAAGGGAGTAAAAAAGATCAGAAGAAACAAGGCCTCTGTTGCCCACTGACCCACATCTCTATAACTCTATAAATGTAGCCCATGTCACACTCACAGTGAGGCTATTTTCTTCACAAAAACGTACACTGAAACATAAAGGTTTTAGCTCTACGGCCTCTCTGTGACACTATCAACTCCTAACTCACGTCTGTCCGTTCAAGTGTGGCTATACTGCAGTATTTGCATTGTGACACTGGAATCTGAGAACATATTTTCCTCATGCTAAATATATTTTTCGCTGTATGTCTCTAAAGCTAATGTTGATTTACTTTTGTTTTTCTTCACTTTTGAAGTCTGAGTGTACACAGCGGAAATTGATTAATTGTTTTAGTACTTTACATGCAAGCAACTTTATGTCCTCGAGATAAACATCTCAGTTTCAAGGGTCAGGCTTTTTAACCTTGTGTTTCTTTGAAGGCAGAACACTTTAGCCCTCTCCCCAGTCTTCATGGTTTTATTTGTCTGTACCTCTTTTTTTAGAAGTTGATACCACCTACTTTGGCTTTGTGTCTGTGCCTCTGTGTTCACTTGTTTTGCGTGTGTTTGTTTATGTGTCTCATAAGTCTTGGCCAAGCAATCTTGGCCTGGTCGCCTGCTGTGCTGCCTGTCATTCCTGCTTCCATTGACATTCAGGCTGAGCAGCTGTGCCTCTTCATGTTTTTCAATTAGACATCACTTCAATCCACCCTGTTTGGAATTTAAAGGGCTCACTCTGTTGACACACTCTGGGAAAACAGGGAGAACAATCTGTATTGTGAGGAATATTTTTCTGAAGGTATTTTCCCTCACCTTTTATCTACAACATTGCACTTTACTTTGTTAAGTACCTGTGGTCTTTACCTGCCTATTTCACCCTGTGATCTTCTAAATAAGAGAAAACAAGGTTACATTCCCATGAATTAAGCAGTGCTTCTTAGAAATAAAAAATCAAAGGCACAGTTCTGATAATTTTTTGTGAGGGGGCAAAAAAAAAAGCAAGATTTTCCATCATTTTGCTCCAAAAAAAAATAACAGCAGGTAATCAAAACAGATTTGACTCATCCCAACAGGTGTTCCCCTCAGGTGCTGGGATAAAGGTGCCCAGAAGTGGGACTAAATAACCCAAAAGGCCTGCATTTTTCCAATCACAACAGAGGTGTCATTTACGTCCCCCGTCACCAGGCGTGACCTGGACTCAGACTGAGCCCTGAGGAGACACGCTATTGATCCGCTCAGCCAAGAAAGCCAGCTGCCATTAAAGCCATGACAGTGGAACTGTACGGCATCGATCGGCAGCGCTGCGGCCCCACCATATTATTTATAGAGGAGAGCTCCATCCACTACTCTCTTATGTCTGATAATTGATGGCAAGTGGGGCCTTGCCTCCTACCCTGACCCCGACAAACTGAAAGTCAGATGGATTACATCTAACACAATTATGATTGATATTATCAGATTACGCCGTGCACGACAAGCCATGCTGGGTGAGCTGAGCTGAGGTATTTGCTCTTTGTGGTTGTCCCACTTAAGTTCTCCAGAGGGAAAAAAAAGTGTGTTTGTGATGAAGGGGTGAAGGTGTATGTGGTTTTGTGAAACGTATGTGTGTCTGAGACAGAAAATCATTTAATACACATACCTAAGGTCCTAATGAGTGAAATATGGCTTAGAGATTCATTCTTTTCAGCTTTACAACACAAATAACTTAAAATAAGAAGTGTTTCTACCTGAATATGATGCCTGCTTATATGCAGCAGTAACAACTATGATTTTAGTGCAGGAGTTGGGGAATTATCCTCAGTTAACTTAGCTCAACTTGAGTTTAGTTAAAGGTTGGATGAAACCTAAGTTGGTGCATTCTCACATTGATTTATTGCCACGATGAGCACACAAGTGTAATGATTGGATTGAGCACTTCACATTTTCTTCCACCTCAGTTCATAACATTGTTTTATGGTTTTGTGGTTTCCTTTTCTTGGACTAAACACTTCTTTTGTCTTGTTTTGTCATTAGAGGTGTGGTTAAAAAAGAGATTGGTCCTGTTATCTTTTTGATACATCAACAACTTTGCAAGAATAAAGAGGTTAAAGATTCTGCTTTGGCAATGTTGATGTAAACTCTCTCTCTTTTAAACCCAGACTGTAGGTCTGTATGTTTTACCTACAGTTAAATGTGACTTATATTTGTATGCATGTCTGAGCCAGCTTGTCCCAACTCATTCTGACTATGAAACCTCTATTGTAGCTAAAGTAGCCTGAATATGGTACATTCACAGAGCTCCAGCACAGACTCTTCCTATCCCACCAATGACCAGCATACCGCTCTCAATCCATTTCTTTATATGTTATTATTACTTAGTTTGGTTGCATTTTTCCTCTAATCAAATTACTACGGATGACAAAATGTGATTTAGACATTGTTTGTTATTCAATTATGGGTCATTTCTCCCCGCTCCAACATGCCATGCTCACCCTTAAAGCCTCTCTTTTTAGCTTCAGAAGTTTCAATACTCAGTGGAGATCATTGTGATCAGAAATTGAATTAACGTGACAGAAGGGCCAGCTCCTTATGAGACTTAAATAGTTACGACAAGCCCGTTAAAATTCATTTTCCAATCTGATTCGATTTAGTGTTATCATCATTGCTTCACAGATATGTCTGTTCTTCATTCATATTTGAGAGAATGAGGGAAAAAAACATAAATCTCACAAATTGGTTCCTGTCTCTTCTTGTTAGAAAAGATTTATGACTCTGCCGTTGCACAAGTTCACGATTGTTTCCTTTCTGTCAACATACACACTCAAAAATGAATAGCCACAGCAATTGCACCATATTAAATTAAATCTGCTTTTGCTTTTTAATGATTTTATGTCCAATTCATTAGAAAAACTAACATACTTGTTGGATACTGAGTGTGGATGTGGTGTAGAGGAGTGTTTGACAAAATGTGTGATGAGGGCTTTAAAAGGAAACATATAATATTGTAATATGCACTTTCAGTAAGTGTCGGCTTCCACTTATGGACTTCTTCACTCCCACACTTGTACACTTCCTCACCTCACTGAGGATGTTGTTTACATCTTAGAGTGAATTTTTCACCAGGGTTAATGGTACGATGGGGTAAAAGTGTGGAGATTGTTATATGGTTAGTGTTTGGGAAATGGTATAGTGTGGTATAATGAATGAAAAGTGTGCATTGACAGTGTACAGATTATGCATTTTAATGTCTGAATTAACTTCACGTGGCAGACCAGGAGAATCCAACAACAAAGAGGAGGACATGAGAAGGAGCACTGTTGAAGACTCTCCTGCTCGCCCGGCCAGCTACAGCTGAGCCAAGTGCATTTTAACACCTGGAGTCCTGGCTCGGCCCACTCTCAGCACCACCATAATGACTTGTTAAGGAGCTCAATAGAGGCAATTCACCTGATGAAAAAGAGAGGAGGGGGTGGGACAACTTGAGATATTGAGTGTCAGCCAAACACAGAATTGTCCCGTTCATAGGACGGTGTGTGTTACACTACAGTTGGTCTCTGTCTTCTTAACCTAATGGCCTCTCCTCATTTGTGATATTTGATTTCATTTTTCACCTCAGCAAACAGAACAGGTTCTATATGTATGGTTAACATATGGCACATATTAGATTACTCATATATTGTGTTTTGTTTTGGCGGTGTCATCTTTCTCATCCAGTGGCTTCATGCAGCATATGTTCTGTCTCATCCTTCATATCACATCAGGTATTGAAGTCTATCTGGCATCTGACACTGCCATTATCCTGTTTAAAATCTTCCTAAATTATTCATTTTATATCATAAAAGACTGCCAAGCTTTGGGTAACTAACAGTTGTTTTTTATTGTTGTTTGAAACACGAAACATCTGAAAACACACTGTCCTACACGCTGAAATGTTTTATCAAACAAGAAGCTCACTGGAACAGCTGGCGCTCAATGCTTTGAGTAAATCTTACCAACTACTATACATAGAAACGTGTACATGCAGAGCAAAGTGTCTATGTGAGCAGTTATATGTCAACCACTGTAGTAGCTTTATGAGACTAAGACAGAGCATGCTTTGAGCTAAATGCTATTATTAGCAGGCTAACAATGTTGAAATAACGCCAATACTGATGTGCAAAACACTGCAGTTCCTTGAGTGTCCACTTGAGGCTGTCTGCAAAGCTAAGGAATCCCCATTAGGTCCCATGTTAACCCTCCTATTGTCCTTGTGGTCAATTTGACCTCATTCAATGTTTAATGTCTCTAAATTAATGACTAACATAGTTTTTTTGGCTTCATATTTCATGACTGTTCCTAATTTAATGGAGAAAACAGGGAAAACGTATAATTAAAATGTTGATATGATCCAATTTCCTGTAAAAAAAATATATATTACGCAAAAGTGTTCCTTGGGGTCAATTTGACCCCAGGCTGTTTTAGTTGTATCTAACAATAGAAATATCAACATTTTACACACATTTGTTTTGGTTGTTTTGGATGATATTGAGGTCACTATAACCAAGGAAACTTCCGCATGTGTCTGCAGGAGCTGGGATCGAACCGCCAACCTTTACATTGAGAGATAATATTTCCAGCCACCATGTCTCTAAAGACATTCAATGATGTATCCTGTGTCATACGTTTTGTTAACATAGAAACAAGGCAGGGCCGACAAGAGCGTGACAAACTCGCAGCAGTTTGATGCTGTGTTTTACAAATAAAGTCCTTCTTAATGCTTTAAATTGTGTTTATGCTTGAATTCTATTTGATTTAAAGGGCTACTAGGGTAGTCAACAAAGAAACATAAAGTACCTGGGTAACATCAGTTTCTGGTGGTTTAAATTGATGGGGTCAAATTGACCCCCAAGAATAAAAGATGTTAGTAAATTTGAGGGTAACAGGAGGGTTAAAAAGCCCAACTTTACAGGCTGGTTCAAAAAGTGGTTATGGGCATGAGACTGTTGTACCACTTATATTTAGTCTTCAGGAGAAGTTATGTTCAAGAACGAGCAATAGCGTTGATGGTTGCCTCCTCATTGATAATACATAAGACAATACATTGTTTACTTTGAGCCTTTTCAGTTTGTGATGTGAAAAGCCAACACCTGTCAGACTAGTGGTGTGTCTTTATATAACAATCACACACACTTTACTTTAGTAGTCAAAAAATAGACCAACCTAGACAACATATTTGCCTCTTATATTTTTTTCTCTCATACTGTTCATGTTTTCTTCAGATTATAACAAGAATCTGACCTGTATTGTAGTTAAAGGTCTATCAAAGGAGCAATGTTGTGCTATCACTTTAGCAATAAACTGTATTTGTTGTTCAGATAGCAGTGGCCTATTCTCTGAAGTCTTTTCTTTTTATTTCTATGGGTCGCACACATTTTTCTGAATCATTTTGAGTCAAACTGATACCTAGACACCAGACTTTTGTTGGCTGCAGGCTGTTCCTGGAGACACGGTTATCATGCTTTGCTGAAGAGAGAAAAGTGATAGCACCCTGGACTGTACTGGACAAGCTTCCTGTTTTTACCCCTCACAAAACATAATGACAGTTTGTCCTTCTTTTAGGTTCCAGTCTTTGTATCGCTCCTCGGGAAGAGGAAATCCATGCTGAAGGCGAACTGTGACACACACAAAGAAAGTGATGACTGCAGAGGGAACTTCTTTAACCCAAACACTGTCATGCAGAGCTGCTGATGTTCGTGACTGCTGGAATGATTGCACATCAGTAAAAAGAAAAAAGGTTGTCAGCCTAATATAATGGAAAAATAATATAAAGGTCTCAGCATTATATTATTTCTTTATGTTATTTTGTCAGACTGGTAATACGTGTTTTATGAACATCTTCGCGGCAGAATAGCATAATGTTACTGAGGCAAGATTAATTTTCCCTCCCCATGTTCATTGTGGCATCCTAAATGAATCATCAATTGTCTCAGGTCTCTGTCTTTATCTAAATTGTATTATAAAGTCAAAACGCGATACAATACATCTTCAGCACGGCAATCATGGCAAGTAATTGAACATATCAGTTCACAGAAGCTAATAAGAGCTCCTTTTGTAATGTAGGAATTGTACATTGACAAACGGATTGCATTTTCTTCTTCCTGCCCTGCTTATTATCAGTAACTTGTAATATAAATATGCAAATCTGCTGCTTGAACTTTACAATCCTCCTTTGAGACTATTCATCTCCTTTAAAGCATTCATTTACATGTGGAGAGTCCCCATGCATCAAGCTGTGTCATTTTGAAAGCAAATATTAATCAATTTTGTATTGTGGATTGGCCTGGAGCCCTCTGTAATACATGCGGTGTCATTGCCAGGATGGATGTATGCAGACGCTTCTCCACTCAAACTTGTGATGATAACTGTGTTATGCTGCAGCGTTAAGAGGAATCACTGAGCTTTATCATGTCTGGTGCACATGTGACCTGGCATGCCCTCTCTCTGAGTCCTTTTTACATATCTTTATTTACTACTTATAAAGCAACATTTTGCTTAAATGCTAATCCACGTTACCTGACCCCTATACGTATATTCAGAGATTGAGCTAGAGTCTTCAGAGCCAGTTGGCATGCTAGCGTACCGGCAGTTGCACATGTGTAAACTAACACGGAATCATTCATAACATTCAACACAGATTGTGCCTGCTCATTTATATCATAATACCAGCTGAGCCGCTCGTAATAAGCTTTCATAATCAGGTTTGAGATTGTATTAGTCATGCAAACTGGCCTGTTTTAGCCGCCATGGTCTGTTAATGCTAATACCTATCAGAACTCATTAACCTCATTCCACTTGGCCACAGCATGAGTATTCGCTTTCACAGGAAGCTGCATCGGTTTTACTGGAGTGTAATGCGTTGGAATAATACTGTGATTTCCTGTGCTTAGAGTCATAGCCCATGTAATTTGTGTCGAGGCGTCATAATGTTGCACTAATTAGCTCCTAATGTTGTGTCATGTTTTCATATGGAGGGCACAGCGACGATAATGTGCAGACTCTTTGGCCCTGTTGCACAGCTGTAGAAGCTGAGATAGATTCAAGTCTGTTTGTCCATCTGCTGGCACAAACTGCATGAGCATGTTTCCGCATGACTGTTCTATCAAGGTTTGGGGATTCAAAAATGTCAGAACCCAAAACATTTTTTAAAATCTCATTATTAATTCCATTATTAACCATTTAAATCACTATTTAGTGCATTGGTGTTCTTTAATTCTCACAGATCATGGTTTAATGAGGATAATTCACTCGTTTTTTTTTTAATTCATGTTAAAACTTTTATTTATGTACATTGGAAAGTGATTGGGGTGAACTATGTAACACAGTTGCAAAGAAACATTTAGTATTTGACACATCTGACCCCTTTTAGCCTATGACATGGATTGGCACCATATGTTGAATGGGCATTCTTGATCATGTTTTCTCATGGCGTCAGTGATTTCTGTAGTACCATAGGAAGCATAATGGTTGCCATTGTAAGTAAAGTGTCTTATTAACCTTTGGATGGATTGCCATATAATTTGTATTAGCGTACCTATATCTTTTTAAAATTGAACTTGTCTGATTCTTTTGATAAGGAACAAAAATCTGAAAAATAATCCCACCTGATTAGCAGATAGTAGTTATCACATGCTGGCTAGAGATGAGCAATACCAAATAAAACTTTTTAATGCAGTTTTATCTTTGACAATACTAATACCAATCACGTGATAATAAAATATCAAACATTATCACTATCAAAAAAATGATATAATTAAAAGCATATCGCTTGAAAAAAAACAGAAAATAATAAATGTATTAAGAAAATAAGTTAAATGGAATTAAACTATTCATACAATGCCTTGTTAACAGAAAAATAAATAAATATATGATTAAAATATATATAGTTAATGAATTTAGGAACAGTACCAGCAACATAAAGCATGCCTATTTTCACTCTCATGAGTTCAAATTTAAAGTTTCCTTATACAAAAGATAAGCTCCATTTATAGTTTTGTAATGTAAATATATGTTTTCTTCTCACTATCCTTGTGCAGACAGAACACGAAGTGAGACTGTGAAGATGATATCAGAACCAAACACAGCCACGTCCTTAGCAGAAGTCGAAATTAGTGGCAGAGGAAGCATTGGGATACTTTTCTGTCTTAAAGTAAGTATATCAAACTTTTAAAGTGTCGCTTTTAAAATGTTTACTCAGAAAAGAGATGATTAGTTACCCGTGATGAGAGGACTGAGGAGGATGTATTGTGAGCATGTGCCTGAGTAGTCGTGTCTCATGTTTGATAGACATAATCCTGTGACATAGAAAAGCAAAATACAAAACAGACGTGTCTCTGCATAGAAATGACAGACAATGACTGATAACAGTTTGAAGAGAAGAGGAGGGTAGATGTTCTGTTGAAGGACTTATATGGTATCTCTATTTTTTTTTAAAGTAATTGATACCAAGCGAGTATCGATTAGCTCATCCCTAATGTTAGCCTGCTAACATGCTGAACTGTGATAGTAAACATTATCTGCTAAGCATCTGTAAGTTAGCCTCATAATTATAAGTTGTTAGTGTGCTCACATTAGCATTAAGCTCAAAACTTTTAGCCTGACTAGTTAGAGAGAATCTTCTTAAAAATCTATTCTCCCAGAGTAGATGTGGAAGTATGAGTAAGAAAAAGAATGAGTATAGTCCAATTTAAAAAGACAAAAAAAAAAAAAAAGATTTAAGTAAACCAACCAGATGAAATTAAACTTGCATTAACATGTCTGTGTTGTTGCAACAACTGAATTTCTCCTCCAGGGATCAATAAGTTCTATTTTATCTTATCTCAGCCTATCTTGTCTAATTTGCTTAGCATCTTTGATCAATAAGGTACTGTATGATCATATGTTGTGATTGTAGCCTATGTTATAATGCAGTCAAGCCTTTACAGAGCAGCTTTGCTTTGAGCCACTGAGGCCATGACAAGCCTTCATACTGAGTAATACCATGGGGCGGTGTAACAAACCTTACCATGCAATTTGACAGGCTAGAACAACAATCCTGATAAAGCCAAGCCAGCAACTAAGTAAAAAACAGAAGCATACAGCAAATACAGCAGCCTGCCCCCATTTCCCTAAGGGCTCCCTCCTACTCAATAGCGTCAGACACGGCAGACAAACGATGATAAAGTGATCCTCTCATGACTTTGACAGGCACCACAGACAGCAGCAGGGCCAGCCCACGCAATAACGCCAGTCAACCCTAGCTCTCGCTCAAAGCACAGCACTGAGACACGTGTTTCATCTGCAGTCAAAGTAAACACCAAGGCTCGCAGACATGCTCCTAATTATTAGCAACAGCGCGTTAATAAATAAAAGCATATTGCGGCTGTCAGATCAATAGCATATGTCTCAAGATGTCTTTTTTTTTCTCCCAGCATTTTGAATGAACCAACATGCACCTTTGAACACTCTAATAGGTTTTGAATGGGTTTATAAAGGACTGTGGGAATCTGTCTTTTTGTTGATGAATTGATTAAAATGCAGCTTTTAGAACAACCGCTAATCCAGTTTGATATTGTTTTTCCAATCCAAAAATACTGTGTTTTGCATGTACCACTATAAAATGGACATAATGTGCAACATACACAGAAAAAATAAACAAGTAATGGGCTTACCATAGTTCTTTTAGTGATATTTTGTTCTGAGCATGGATTGAAGCTAGAAGATGTGCAGGAATTACAAAGATGATGTCCTTTAGTCCATCCTGTGGTATTGAAAAAAGACAAAGGGTCCTAAAAACTTAGCTAATGATTTATTTTTTACACATTCAAGCCATAAAGTGAAAAAAATAGAGCTTTGCAGCCAACCATTCTGCGTCAGTGAAGCTTTTCTGTAAAATAAAAATAAAAATAAAAACATAAAGAATAATATCTTTTATGAAAACTTGCACTATTTTTTGCTTTGACTTAATGATAAATACAACTTACATGGTAAATCTTGATTATTCGCTTTTGACATTGTTATCCATTAAGGGTTTACCTCACACTTCGTATCGCTATACCAATGTGAAGAAATGACCAGAGCACAAACAATGGAGTTACTGACTTCAAAAATCTTTTTGGTATTACTCAAAGTGAAATGAATAAAGGTAGTGTTTTTGGTGTGTACCTATATGGTTCCAATCACTGCCTTGCTTGGTCTGCCGGGTGATTTTAAAGCACCTGAAAGCACCATATTTGATTTGAAGAAGCTCAGGAAATGTAACAAGGCCACAGGCAGAGTGGTAGAGCCAAAAGGTCAAGCATGTAATATCAAGGGGACAGCGCACTTGTCTCCAGTGCACAATAGCCTCCGGGAGCAGACAGCCTCTAGCCATTTCAACATAAGCCATCCATTTCTCTGTTAATTATAGTCATATTGCTGTATTGAAGTCCAGTGTCCCTTAACATATTCTTTGTTTTGGGCCCTTTTTGTCTCAGGTAATGGAATGTCAGCTTGCTGTGATTCCTACGTGTCGCAGAGTGTTGATCAAAGTGACCTCTGTACCCCTCTGCTCCTGCAAATCAATACACACAGTCAACAGGAGCTGACAGAGGCAGGCACAACATATAATAAATGACAATTCACCATCACAATGGCAAGAGCATATCTGACAACTACTGCTCATGGCAGTAATTTTCATGTGATGCCGAGCTGTTATGTTCAAAGTGGGATTCATTTGTTGGGACTGTCTCCCACAGATGCTGATATTACAAGGCTGACTTGTAAGCACCTCATCCCCCAGTCATACGTTCCCACTGAAGCCGTCCCAGCCAAGTGCTGACAGAGGCAGCAGCATTACAGTTGTATCTTTTTATTGTTGTTGTCTTTCAAAGGGAGCTTATATTGAAAGCAATTTTCCTCTTAAGGCAGCAAATTGTTCACAGAAAATTGTAACTGCCATCGCTTGGAGATGATTGGCTGCATCTTTTTGGTGTTGGCAGCCAAGAATGGAAGGATTTCATACACGGGAGGGGGAAAGGTGGGGAAAAAAGGAGCAGTGCAAATCAAAAGATGTGTTGTGAAAAATGAGTGTGAAATTTCACACGCTCCGGATGATGAAAATGGCTGCTGTTTTCCCAGGTGGAGGGGAAATAGAAATCTGATGTGCATTTGTTGACACAGGAAAAGGAGTGGAAGTGCTGCAGTGTTGGAGGGTGTGGGATTTCTTATAAACTAGACTGTGAGCACATCAGGAAAAAAAAATATGACTGGCCTTGTCCCTCCATGTTTTGCAGCTTTGTAAGGATCAAGAGGATTTGCTTCTGCTGGCAGTCTGCCCGTCACCTGAAACAGAAAAGCCAATTAAAGGGAGGGGACTTCTGGGTTCTGCTGTGGGCATGTCTGCGTTGACTGAGGCCAAAGGTCAAATGTCTGCTGTTGAGTTTGTCAAAAACAATTAGAAAAATGTCACATGTGTGAATGTGACAGATATTTCAAAGAAGTAACACTTTGTGTAATCTTGCTATTATTTCTGTTTAACTTCTTGTGAATATTCTGGGGATTTCCATCCATCCATCCATCCATTATCTTGACCGCTTACCCCGTTAGGGGTCACGGGGGACTGGAGCCTATCCCAGCTGACTTTGGGTGGAAGGCAGGGTACACCCTGGACAGGTCGCAAGCCAATCACAGGGCTATTCTGGGGATTTAATTCATGTAATTTAGCAAAAAAAAGTGTTCATTAGCACATCATTCACATCTGCATTTGGGTTCTGTATGAATACTGGTCTTCTATTATTGATGCATATACAATCTAACATTTGTCTGCTGTGTCAAAGGCTACTGAGGTGTCTCATTAGTAAGCCAATTGTTTGTATAATTTTGACTTAACAGAACTTTATTAGTAAGCTGTAAATATAAAATGCACTTTTATTTACTTTTTATTTCAGTAATTGTTCAAAGAAAATACTGTACAGGGACTGTAAATAAATGTGGCTTGGTCATCAAGGAAATGATCACCAATGACAACATTTGAAAGGCCAAAAACACCCAAAAAACTAAATAAATTAGAATTAACCACTTAAAGCTCCTTTGAGGAACTTTTGAGTATTTTGGATTTCGGGGTCCCCTGTGGGCAAAGTGGTACATGTTAATTTTTTGTGATTTTGTCCTGTTCATGTATTGTTGTTTTATGTTTTTGTTTTACAAAATACTGTATCTAATCCTCCTGTTTTAACAGTGAAACTTCTTACTCATTGTAAATATTTGCAGTGGAATATGTAGTAAAAGAATGCCTCTGCAGTTTAATCACTTTGTTTGACACCTACCCTCGGCTGCCGTTTCAGACACTTAAAATAACCATACATAGGGGCGCTGGTGGCCTAGTGGTCTAAGTGCCCCACGTATAGAGAGGTTGCCGATTCGACTCCCGGCCGGTCGATCATTCACTGCATGTCTTCCCCCACTTTCTACTCCCCACATTTCCTGTCTCTCTTCAGCTGTCCTATCAATAAAGGCAAAAAAAAATAAAAAAAATAATAATAATAATAACCATACATAAACAGTCAAGCTCCCTCCTGGTGGTCTAACGTGCTTTTGTAGGTCATAAGGAGGCATCAGTATCAATTTTCACTCTGATTCCTAACCAGCAAAAAACTCCTCAGAGGAGCTTTAAGTGAGTTAGTGATCAACAAGATGTATGTGACTTTCAAATAGAAATAGTGTAGTTTTAGAATGTTGAGCACAAATATTGTGTTAAATAAGAAAAAAAGTTTAATGAATTGGGGAAAAGCAAAGAAAAAAACATTGCAATAAGAAAAGAGATGGATTGTAAGTTCTCAGTTCATGACCAGAGTTCAGTTCTCACTGTAGTTACCCTTGCTCCATCTCCCAGCCTCCCTCCCACCCTCTCTGCTCAGCCACAACCAGCCAACAGGTCCCTGCAGCTGCTACTAATTGCCCAGATCTTGACATTTCTCTTTCTATGGACATAATGAATTATGAAAGTGTCAGGCAATCCTCCTTCTGCACACACACATATAAACACTCATACACGTGCACACCTTCCCACACCTCACAATAATCCTATTTGTTTAGGGCCTGCTTGCCCCATCCATTAGTTGATATTGTTTCCTCTAAACATGACATTGATTCAATTTACCTCAAATCAATTTCAAATGGTTCTGACATTCAGATATGACCTTAAAGCTGGCCAGAGTACGAACTATGATTAGGATTAAACTTTTGTTAATGAGGTGATTTCTCTTCACACAGGGGCATGTGACACGACCCAACAGGACTGGTCAGTGAAAATTAGATCAATTATTGCAAACAAAAGCGCTTTAACTCGATTAGCCTATGCACCCGCTAGTTTGTGTAATTAATAACCTCCTCTCAGCTGCAGAGAGCAGTTTATTAATAACAGTCTATATCTGTGCTCCTTAATGAAATGGCAGAGGCCGGCCATCCGTTCTGCAGGTAATGTCATAATCAATGGTGCCCAACATGCATGTTAATTACCGCAGTTATTAATTGTTACAGTTGAATTTGAATGCTACATGCTGTCAGCTCCTTTGTCCCACCATGTATAGCAATCAGTGGATTGAAAATGGCAAATCTAATTAGCCATTCAGCAGGCAGGCTGGGAATCCAAATGAGACGGTATCAGGCCTGACAGCTGGCAGCCGAGGCGCCGTTCACACTGGGCCGTGAACAAAACCAGCATTATCCAGTGCCCCGGGAACAACAGGAAAAGGCATGTATCGCAAACTAATAAATACATTCACAGCAGCAGCCTGCCATATCACACAATGGTCTAATGAAATGCCTGCTTGATGCCTTTGTTTGGGTACAAGGAGTGTTTATGCATCTATCTGTACAGGGTGCACCCTGTCCATCCAGCAGGCAGCAGAGAGTCATTTTGGTGGCAGGAGAGCGATTCTATCAAAGTGGAAACTCTGGTAAAATATAATGTAATACCTAAAACATGGAAATAAGGGGAAAATGTTTTATTTTCAATTCTATTTTGTAGTTTTTTTTCTTAAGAATTTCCAGCTATCTACTTGGATGTTGAACTGTTGTATTTGATGAGAAAATGCCTTCATTATAATACAATGTTAGTGAATGATGACCAAAGGTTATTCAGTCAAACATTCAAAGCTCTTATGCATTCTTCAACTACAAAGGGTAAAATGATCCTGTTTTAGTAAACATCTTAAGTTGTATGCTCCATTCCTTCAGAATGATAAGCTCCCCTCAGACTAATCATATAACTGGCCTTTGACCATCACATGATTATTTGCTTCAGATACCTGCAAATCACTTTGAACATATCAGTCCAATCTGACCGTTGTTTCGTTTGTGAGAGGAAATTGTGAGGCCAACTGTAAAAGGTCATTGATGAAGGAACAGGACATACTTTATTTAAACTAATCTCACCCACACAGTCGTTTGTACTCATTACAGTGGGTGATTGTATATAAACTATGAAAGAGACCTAGATTTGGTTTGTGACCAGGAGCATGTGCTGTTCTTACAGTCAACACATCTTGTGATTTTATCCTAAATCTATTAATCCCCTAACCTCTTTTTTTTTTTTAACTTTTGCAGGAATGATGACGTTACCATGTGTCTTACAGCACTCAGCCATCAGAGTGGAGGGTAGGCTGGCAGTTCTAGTGTTGGTAGAGGGTGACTGATTCAACAGCCTGAAGAAAGTATGTGGAAACACGACGGGTACACAATTCCCTTTTGTCCTGTAAAAAAAACAAACAAAAAAATATTAAATTTTTCCGAATTTTATACAAGTTAACACAACATTGATAGAAAATACTCTCACATTATGGCAATCTTGTAAGTAAACAATCGTTGAGATTTGTTTGTGTCCAACTGACAAAAGTTAGTTGAAGTGTCACTCTCTTTTTTGCATGGTATCATATCTTATTGTATCTTTTCGTATTCTAAAATATTGTATTTTTTCATATCCTATCAGTGATTCTCAAATGGGGGTACGCATACCCCTAGGGGTACGTGAGAATATTGCAAGGGGTACTTGACAAATACAAAAATGAAAAATGAAAGTTGCATCACAACAAATAAAAACAAAATCTGATTAAAAACAACTTTATCATTTGATTTTGATTTAAATGCAATATCAAATATGGCACTATTTCCAAATTGAGCATATTCATTCATAAAAAGTATTATTTGTAAAACCGCTTGGAACAGACGGCCTCCGTCTGTTGACGTCAATTGCTCAGCGAGCGATCACATACATTTGGTTGCTAATAAAAGCGCGTCCAGGAGGATAACAATGGACAGATGGTTGAAATGCTTCTTGTTTGACAGAAATAAATCCGTGTTCTCCTTGGGCCATCAAAGGTACTAACTGCCTCAATCTTTAATTATTTCTGAAAAAAATTGCACTAATAAAGTATAGAATTTGTGTCATCTTTCATTTCAATGTTATTATGACACTGTAAAACCACATCCATACATTTATTCATGTTATTTTCCCATATCCTGAAATGTGTTCTCAGCCATACAAGGGGGTACTTGGCTGAAATTGTTTTTGAAAGGGGTACACAAGCCCAAAAACTTTGAGAACCCCTGTCCTATCACATCTTATCGTAACTTAAAATATTGGATATTTTCGTATCGTATCTTATTGTATTGTAACGTATCGCATCACATCATATTGTATCAAATTGTGTCGTAGTGTAATTTTTTGTGTCGTCTCATATTGTATTGCCTTGCTTAATGCTTCCTCACTTTCATTAGCTATTTGCTAACGTTTTTCCAGCTAACAAATGATGATAAAGCAGCAACAATAAACCATAGCAGTAAACTGAGGTTTTGACAGCTATGCTTTAAAACTTTGTAAATCTTTTATAAGTCATCTTTTTTGGGGTATTTTCATTTGTTATGAAAGTACCAACTACTGCCACAGTAAAACAAAGCATGAGTTGGCAAAAGCTACCTTACCCTGTAAGCTATCCTGGTGGCAACCCTTGGCTAGTATAACAGCAAAAAAGCTATGTTTCATGAAGTTGTCAAGCAGTAAAAATAGTTAATGACCATTATTACTGATTTTGTTCTGTGTGAGCAGAATTACTGAATTACATAGTGACAATGAAAACTGCAACAGATTATAAAATTGATGCTCCTTAAACCACATTTACCATTTCTACACATCTACTGTTTGAGAAGGAATGACGAGCAAGTATACCTTTAGACGTTAAAAAATGTCTTTCAAAAAGTAGTTCAAGATGTCAAAATGTCTCAATATGGACGGTAAGCTAACACGCATAAGCGTGGATATCTGTTTCAGTTTTTCTCACGCAATTACACACAAAAATACAAAGCACACACACAGAAAACCATCCATATTTAAAGCAGACAGCAGCTTGTGTCTCCTTCCAGAGAGCACCTGTAAATAATGCAGTGTTAAAGGTGGCACCAGGAGGGAATTAGAGGGTGAACAGGTGGATTACCCCCCCACCCATCCATGCAACCACCCATGCACCAACCATTCTAAGTCACACTGCTGCATCAAGCCTCACTCTCAGCCTCAGCCATCCGCAGTGCTAACACCACAGGTGCTGAGCCCCAGCATGGTGGGCCCAGGGGGGCCGCCGGCCTTTCCTCTTGCCGCACTCAAAGCAGTGATGGGCAATAAAAACACTTCACACCTTAAGTGAAAGATACGACTTTAAATATTTTACACACATTCTGCATATGCAATTTATCCACACCTGGCTCTTAGGAGCAACAACATCTGGTAGCTGTTGCTTTAGATGCAATTAATGCTTCATTCAAGCGGCCAAAGTCCTTTCTGAAAATGTGGAGGAAGGACTTATGTGTTTCTTAAATGAGTATACAAATGTTCATGTAATCTAATTAATTTTAAAAAAAAGCTAACTCTTTGAGGAATGAGTGGAGTTAAAAAAAACTGTCTGTACTATTTTGAATTTATGAATTGTAATTATTTTCAAAAACATACATGTAGTCTTGTAATAACAGCATTAAAGACAAGACATTGCAGCTATTGCCGCTCTAGGCTTCCAAGACAGAATATCATTAAAAGTTATTATCAGTTGATTTCATATGAATAAATCTGAAATTATAACTGTTTTCTTTAACAAACTTTTTTAGAACTGATCTAAGCAAGCAAGAGAGTTCACTGAAAGAGACGGATATAAAGCTTTTTTGTGTCCTGACAAACTTAGAGCTAGAGGCTCTTGTGTCCCTCTGCTGATGAATTAAACAGATAGATTGGCTTAATGTCTGAGTGAGTGCTATTTTGAAGGGGCAAGTGTCCACAGAAAGAAAACTGATCTCTGTGTAATAATGAAAAATAAGAGTTTGGTGAGGCCTGAAGCAAAACTTAGACAAAGGTTTGAAGATAACTTACAGTGACTGAGTAACTGTTGAGTTAATACTTTTGGCTTTAAACATTTAGGTTGATTACACTACTTTGACTTCATCAGAAAGTGACCTTTGAAGACACTTAATAAAGCTGGTTATCATGATGGAGTTAAAACAACACCTAAGTGGTATATTGAATTAGGACTGATTGGCTTAAAAGCGTTCATCCTCCACTCTTTTTCATGTTTAGTGCCGGAAATCACTGCTTTCCTGTTGTCTTAATAGCCTAAAACATTTACCTTCCTGCAGCTCTGATAGGATTCCTTTGTTTAATGGTGTCTTTTCCCATGGGAATGAACGCAGATCTGGAGCTCAGTGCTAAGTGAGAATTGTCCAGCATTCCCATGTACTGTATCACACTAGAATTAGGAGGGGGCACTGCATTACCTTGTGAGATGCTGTTTACTGTGACGATACTGCCACCAAGGCCTGCGTCTATGGCATGAATGTGAGAACCAGAGCAGTGTAATGTTGACAAGGTTATAAAAGAACAAAATAGTCCTGTGTCAGTGAGAAAGAACAGGAAAGTCAGACATTTATAAAGCATCAACAAAATAAGAAATGTGTGTTTTGAGAGATTTTTTCTGTTTAAGGTCAGAGGGCTAAAAGCATGTGTTGTGGTGGATAGAAATGACTGAAGAATTGGTAAAGTCATAATGTACTTCCTGTCTTCTGCATGTTTGGGTTTGCCTGCTGTTTGGGTGAATAGAAAGCAAGAGCCCTGGTGCAGGTGAGCTTGAACTACTGTAATCCTGTTTCCTGTTAGTTGTTAGGAGGGTGGGGTAAAGGTGTTCGACGGACACTGGTTGTACTGGCTGTTTATCATAAACACAGCCTTGCCCAGAGAGGTCCATCTGCTTTGATTTTATTTAGTGATTCCCCCAGGGGCCCTGAGCTGGAGTGAGAATAACAATACTTGAGCCCATCTGTTCGTGTAGAACCAGCCCCGGCTAAATTACCACACGCTACGAGCGGCTGGCATATGCTGTGGCATAAAGCTACGAGAGGGCATTGTGTGCCAGCTGTTCTGTTGACAAATACTTATCTGGCACTTCTGAAGTCAGCTTGCTAAGCTGGTTTCAAGTTTGACTAAAAACTAAATGGGGTAAGGTGTAGACTGGGTGTCCTGTGGAGGGATTCATGTTTAATACGTGTTGATTTATCCAAGGGTATCATTAGATTAGACATTGTCTGGGGAATTAGGTCACTGGATGTAGACTTAATCTGAACATATAGGCCAGATAGAAGACGAAAAGCCAACCAAGTGGTCAAAACACACCATACTTACTGTAATTCTTCTCTAAGCATAACAAACTGTGATCATATTGTTGTTGTTTGTTTCCGAGACGGTGGATGATCACGGTGACAGAAGCACAAACTGGGCTTGATCCTTGTAATCCTATCAGCAAAGAATCACATCTTTGTCAGGGAGGTTAATACAATCATTAAATGTTGTAAAAGTCACCAAGAAGCTGGATTAACAAGATTTAACATTAACCCCTCAGTGGAAACTACATTGTTACAGTAATAACATTATTAATTTTAATAATGATAAGAATATAAAATGGACATCCACTACTTACATGCTGCTCTGCCACCCTTCCACACCGTGTATAGTTGAACTTCAAGACAAGTGCTTCAACGCCATAGTTTACTATTCTATCACCGAACTTTGAACACAGCACACTTTTTCTTCTTTTTCCATTCATAGTGAAGCTACATAAAAATTGTTACCTGGAGGCAGAAAAGTCTCACTGTAGAACCGGTCATATAAGGGTCTGTAAACATTAAGCAACAAAACATTAAGTTGTGCTGTGGAGCATTTTGCAGCTAGACAGAGACATTTTTAGACCCAAAGCTCTGTTGTGTCTGTATGCATGATTATGATTTAAAGGTTTTAATTTCACTTTAAAAGAAACCTTCCTCCTATAAAGCAACACAAAAAAAAACTGAAAACGAAACTTGAAGCAGTATGTACAGTATGTCAGCTTGTTGGAGGTCATCTATCTTAGCAGAATTAACTCAGCGTATACTTGGAAACCCAAATCTAAAGGGTCTTTCAGTCTACAACATCTCCCTGCTTTAAAGGAGATACAACACAATTACTGCCACGACACAAGTACTCAGACCTTCAAGTGAAGGTAACAATGCACCAGTGAATGAATTATGTTAACATCATCTGCTCTACTTGTTGCATTAGAAAATGACTGTAAGAGTTTACGGTTATAGCAGATCAAGATATATGTTTCCCTACTTTGGGTAGAGTTCATTTAACCTAGATATTCCCAGCCCAGGGGTTGGCTCCTTCCAGAGAGTAACAAACTATTCTGACAGGCTGTGATATGCTCATGATTCAGCAATCTGTGATACAACTCAGATATCTGAGGCATGTCATGGAACCACAACTTCACTCCAAGTGAGGGGTTACAGAACAAACCGGTTGGGAGCCATTTACCAGATATATAAAAATGTATTGGGTTTCATTTGCTTGTTTTATGTAAGATCTTAATCTGAACAGAACTGTAACTGTATCAAACAACTCACATGAGGAAAAATGACTTATTTGCCTTTGAAAGAGAATATTTCAGTCTAGTATGTAGAAGTATGAAGGTCAAAGCTTAGGAAAAAAAACCATTGGTTTCATGTACTTTGTTCCTTTCCACAACAGGAACTGACCCGTCCTGGAGCACAAGTCTTCATCACTGTTAGGTTAGTTTATGGAAGCCCATTTCTGACAGGTTAATACAAAAAATCAAAATGTTAAGTCAAAACAACGTGATGGTAAGTCAAAATTAAGAGACAATTTATCATAACTAAATCACAAAAATATCATTATTTGGACTTTTTTCTCATAATTTAAACTTTTTATCTAATGGTTTTGACTTTTTACCTTATATGTTTTACCTATTTCATTATGACTTCACATTTGGGAATTTTCTTTTTTTTCATTAAGGCCAATTCTGCACTTTTATTTTTCATTTTTGTTAACCTGGCAGAAATGTGCTCCAAGAGTTGTTTGTGTTTAACTGGGAAATTAAGAAATAAAATGGTAAGAAAATATTTGTTTTTTTCTCTTTCCTTGGTTCAAACACACTGAAAAAATGGCTGGGAATTTTAGAATACAGATCTGTAATGTGAACCACATATCTGTTCAACTTTTTCTTTAAAAAAAAACAAAAACAGTAATACTTACTAATACTCCCTCATATTGTCGTTACTTTCTAACTACCTGGCACTTCTGCTCTGTAAAAGGAAAAAATATGTAACAAATAATGTTCAATTCATCTCCACAACATAACACTTGCACAAAACATCATTATTATATTTTACTCATGATTCTCATACCCCCAACTCAAGGCTCAACTATAAATGACTTTTGATGCTCATCCACCTTGTGTAGAACGTCCACTTTCAAATCACTCAGAACATGTTTACCCTTCAAAACGGGCTTTATTTTGTTAACATTTACAGGAACATCACTGACATTAATTTTCCACCCGTTACATATGTCGACTGTACAGATGCAACAGAAAATCAAAATCCCATCCTCCTTTCTGAGACTTCTCTCACAGAGAACAAGGCTCCAGTCAGTGACAAGCTTCAGCAGTGCAGAAAAAAAAAAAAAAGTTCACTCACACTCACAGGAAGGTCCCCTGTCAGGATCCCTGGGACAGTGGAAACCACCACAGAGCAAAATGGGAGCTGTCAGCTGGAACCTCATTTATAAAACCCTCAAAAGTTTGTTTATGTGCACAACTAAGTCCACGATTAAGTTGTGAGGCAGGAAAAAGATATACAATGCTGATGCCAACTTGTGCGATTTGTTGATTTTAACCAATTTTGTGATATATAAAAACCAACAGATATTTAATGTCTTAATCCAAGTTATGATCTTCAGGTTAGAGTTCAATGTAGTCAAGGATAAATATTTATTTTTTTGTCCCACTATATATATATGTGGTTACCTAAGGTTCCAAGCTTTGTGCCTCCTTCATCACCCTTCCTTTAACTCTACACTGTTCAACGTGTCACTATTAACATTCAGTAGTTGCTATGAGAAAGCGTAAACTACAAAAACTCACTTCATTATACAGTGAAAGAGGACAAGCAGTACCCAAACCAGTATCATCAACCCTGATTCATTTTCTTAAAAAGGGACGACACATGATTTTGTAATATGATTAGAATATAATAAATAATAATATTTGATCACAAATGTATTGTTATCTGGTGCGTGGCTGGAAACATTGCATGTCACATCTTCATGGAAGGCAGCGAGAGTCAATACTTGCCATGACGGGCAGAGAACAAGGCTTTGTAAACATAAAATATAATTTAGATTTAGTCATCAACACTAGGCTTAAAAAAAACACTGCATGTGAAACTCATATCATCATCACACTGTCCTTCTTTAAAGAAAACAGACAGACTTTTCCAGTATTTCACCTCATTGACCCTATGAATGCATGGAGTGCTCCACCAACCAGCTCGACAACAGGAGCCATTGTACAAGTCTCCCTTCATGCATTTATCTGGCATCTACCCTGCATTAGTAATGCAGAGCGTTCTTTACAGCTACAGAAGAGAAGCACATTTGTATTCTGTAACACAAAACTCTGATGTCTCCCAACCAACAAATTAGCACTCCCTGTGACTTCCAATGGGAGGGAAAAAAAGAGCAAAACCTAAATGTTTCCTGATAGGTCCACTTGGGGATAGAGCAAAATTGCAGCATTGGTTGAGCAAGTATAGAGTAAAACGTGAGACTTTTACAATGGCTACATCTGTTTCTGCAAAACATATCCTGTATAGACATTTACACAGCGTGATGGGAAATATGCAAACCAGTTCACAAAGAGCAGAATACTCTGGGCTTAATGCAAATGCACAGTAGGTTGACATCTATACTGCTGATGTAACTACCTGGAGAAATCTATGCTACTAAGAGATTTTACACAAGTTTTTAGAACAGTACACACACGTTGGATGACTGCGTTGCTTCCTTAATGTGGCGTTATGGAAAGCTCCCGTCTTTTACAGTGATTAACAATAGCAGGACTCCTCTTTTCTTAAGGTAAATGAGGTGGCCAACGTCCTCCCACTAGCTTGTCTTGTTTTTGTTTCACGTTTTGTTGGCCGTGGCAATGCGTACATACCCTTCCTCCCATCTTCTCCCCACACCTTCCTCCCTATGCAGGGAGTGAACCTTCATAAGGCCTACCTTTGCTTCATCAGCCAACACTAATGCTCAGCTGTGAGACACAGGGAAGCTACATAGGACTACATGAAGAACACAACACTTCAACTACTGCACAGTGCAAATAGGCTTCTCCCTCTCGTCTTTTTCCATCTCTCCAACCTTCGGGGAAGAGCAGGCATTGAGGAGAGGTGGAGTAAAGAGGGTCAACTCTGGACAACACCCCTGCTGGCAGGCAGCCTTTCTTCTTTTTAGTTCATTTCTCAATTTTGGTCTTTCTGGAAATCTCCTACCCTGGGAGAAGGGGAGGTGGTGTTGCTGAGGGGCAGGAGTGGAGGGGTTTGGGGGTTGGGGGAGAGGAGGATACTACTTATACAGGCTCATGGTTGGGCTCTGGTACATGCACATGTAGGCGTCGCACAGCAGGCGTCGGGCCTGGCCCTGGATGCTTTTAGGATCCAGAGTGTGCAGCTCCTCAGGGGTCATTTTCAGGTAGGCCTCCACCTCTGGACAAGGAGATACCTGGGGGATGTTGAAACCGTTCTGCCCTCCTGCAAAGATACATGCATCGTATCAGGAGAGCTATATTCACATCATATTCACAGCTTTATGACCTAACACATACACTAAAAAATAAGTTTTGCAGAAGCTATTAAAAGGCAGATATGAATGTAAACCTGCCTCAAAATACCTAATCTGTTTCATGAACATAATTAGCATATAAGCAGATTTATCAATTAGTTATTCCACTCAAATAATTACCCATTATTGAAACTATATACTGAAAAAAAGACATTTTTTGAACAACACTACCTCCAGTATTTTTTGGTTTCCTATAGTAAGTTATTGCGGTCTGTAGTGCTGGTAAATATGTTGGCTATTTTCAGAAATGTCATCAATTCCAACTAAAAAAATAGCCATTTCAAAAATAGTTAAGAATAATTAAGAGTTGTACAAATAACTAAAATTGACCATTACACACATACATTATAAAAAAAGAAAGTTAAAATGCACTGTCGTTTCTTATTTTTAGGGGTTTATTAGTTTAACTTACAAGGTTTCAGAGGTCGGGTTAATACGTGTTAACAGGCACTGAAAGATTATTTTCAAGTGTCACGAAAATGACTTTCTTCTTCTGAACCAAAAGCAACTCCAGGATTAGTTTTCTTTCATAACAAGCACAGCATTAAAAAGCTGTGATACGTACCATCACGGTCTGCCATGCTGTCGAAGAAGAGCCAGGCGGAATCTGCGCTGCCGTACTTCACAAAGGCCACGTAGTGACTGGTTTCGATGCACAGCACGGCGAACAGCTCCATCCTCTGGCGGGGGAAACTGCCCTGCCGCCCCACTCCTTCTTGCAGCTCCTTGGGGACAGACAGTTTGCCATGCCGATGGGTTTTTCTCCTCGGGTGGAGATGGACCTGAACCAGTACAAGCAGGGGCACAACATAACAGACTGTTAACTGCACTGGCCTTAAAAGATGAACAATATCATTTAAACACGTTTCACACATCTGTATTAAAGATCACAGAAAATAAAAACATTTGAATACAACTCTGGATCATAACTCAGGCGGTGGTTCAGAAATATACTCAAAAATGTTCCAGCTAATGTGCAGAGAGCTGGCAGGTAAAATGAACAGACCATGTGTAACAATGTACTTCAGAAGCCACTCTTCTAGAGCAGAACTTCTGCACTGGAACAGTTTGATTCCTTTGGATTTGTCGCCCCCAAGTGGACGATCTGAACCCAGACATCACAGCTCAGTTTTTAGCTGAACTTGTGCTGCAATAATGCCCTCTGTTGTTTACCTGTGTATTGCACTTTTCACAGAACTGTTTGATCTTGCCAGCAGTGATATCCCCGTCTTCATAACAGTCTCGACACTCGTAGAGAGCCAAACCTCCGCATATTCGACATTCCCTTGGAGCTGGATAATAAAAAACACAGACCTTTATTCTGGCTGACACTCAGCACAAAACTTTAGTTCTTTAACAAGTTAAGAGCAGGTTTGAAAGGTCCCTCATCTCAGCTGAGTATCAGTGACAACTACGGGAGTATCAGTAATAAATGCCACACAGATCTGAATCCTGAAGAACAAATCACACGAACACAAAGAAAAAGTTTCAACTCACTGTCTTCAAGAAGGTCTGTGATGTCTAATTCTAGTGAGGGGAAAATCTTGTTGAACATTTTGAAGTCCTTGCCAAAGCGGGGCATCTGGATGATAAGGCAGGAGGGGGCCTGGGAAGGGGAGGTCAAGAAAACAGAAAAAGTAAGCTTGTGTCAACAGAGCAGCATGGACACATTAGTAAAGCATGGTGCACACAGGAACTGAAACCTGAGATCAAGGACTGCTAACAAAGCCTGAGGAAGGTTATGCATCTCATAAATGACAGAAAGTAGTTATCAAGTCAAAAGTTGTGACTTTTTCTTTTTGGTAATTCAAGGAAAGAGACAATAGACTGTACTTTTAGGTTGACATATCTTGTATGAGTCAGCAGAAGCTGTGCCTTGTCCAGGAAGTGACATTTTCAGGTTTGATTTTGGCTTAGGACACACTGCACTGTATAGCAGCCCATTATATATTGATGCTGTGACGTTGGTTGGTACTGCAGGCGGTCAAATAGGAAAGCCAGGACATGGACAAAAGATGACCCATGTGATGTTTTTTTCCAGTTTGCACTTGTCAACACTTAAACCAAAGGTAAGTGTTTCATCCTTCAGTTTGTTACAAAAGAGGAAATACACCTATGTTCAAAATAATACAAAATGCAGTGTTTGAGTTCTGGACCCAGCAGGAGGCTGTGACATAGACCTAAATGAAAGTAGAAGTGCATAGTGAACTGCAGCAAACACTTCCATTAACATTTTTATGAGGTGGTCTGTTGATATATTGTTAGATAAAAAGATATGATATTGAACATGTTTTCATACACAACCTGTCACAACAGCTTGTCTCAAAAACCTAAGTATAACATTAAAGAAGCTGATCACATCATGTGCTGTATGTTTCTAACTCAATGTACAAATGCAGAGGCTATTCTAATTCTTTATCTTGTATCAATGTAATTTTCACTAACATGAAATCAATCATCTGAGTGAAACTTAAACGTGAGGTGAAGAGGTATGTTTTTGTTGCCAAGCATGTCTAAAGTGTGGGTAGATTTCTTCTGATCTTTTCCAGAACACTTGATTTCATATTAGGGCCTGTTTACTGACACTCAGTGGCAGCGAGGCCCTTTGGAACCCTAAAGATTATTATTATTCTCTTCTCTTATTACTCTAGTCAGCATTAATTTGCATATTTGGAGCCCTTAACGTGCCCCAAAATCCACCAAACTCCCCACAAAATTCAGTCACAGCAAAAAAAATGTATGAATTTATAAGTTTCACAAGAATATCTGCTCTATAGCGCCCCCTAATGACTTAAAAGTGATGCCCCTCCAGCTTCTTTAATCTACATACAGTGGATAGCAAAAGTCTACACACCCCTGTTAAAATTTCCAGGTTTTTTTATGTAAAAAAAATGAGACCAAGATAAATAATTTCAGAACTTTTTCCAACTTTTATGACCTATAACATGAACAATTCAATTGAAAAAGAAATTAATCAAAGTCACTTTGAATTATGAAAGGTGTATACTGACTACTATTTATCATCAGTTTGAATGTCATTGGTTAATTCTGAACACAGCCATATCCCCAGTTATAAGAGGGTGTGTACACTTATGCAACCACATTATTTTATTTTATTATTTTTTATTCTTCCCCCTAAGATTTTTTTTTTCCAATTGAATTGTTCATGTTATAGGTCACATTAAAAGGTGGAAAAAGTTCTGACATGATTTATCTTGGTCTCAATTTTTTACATCACAAAACCTGGCATTTTAACAGGGGTGTGTAGACTTTTACTATCCACTGTATATGACATTTATTTTCCATATCTATCATGCCAAGACCTACAAAAAAGTATCTCATGGTTGTGGTGGAATCTCAACAGGATGTGCAGAAATTTGAGTTGAATGCCTGTTTTTGGAGATTTGCAATGCACGTATTTGAACGAACTAGTTCTTTACTTCCTTCTATCTCTTATTTCTTATTTCTCTGTACTTATGGCTGTTGTGGTGTGACCAGAACATTTCACCTCTCAGGATCAATACAGGCTTATCTTGTAATTTTGTATAAGCTAGGATTGAGCTCAAAGGCTTGTAGAAGTCTCTTTAGGCAGCAAATGATTGTGCCCAACAAGCATGTATTAAACAAGTCAATCAGCAATATCACTAATCTCACTAATACACTCAGGCTAATCTTTCATAAATAAGTTGAATCTAAATGACGTTCACCTCTGCAAACTTGAGGTCGCTGTTGATGAATGACCACTCCAGGAGCTGCTGGATGGTGGGAACTCCGACCTTGTCCTTCTTGTCCATGAAGATCTGGTAAAAATAACAGTCCTGGACCTTCTGTCCCGCTGACCTGAAAACACTTCATCTTTTCAGGAAATGTTTTGTGATTTTATTCTAAAACACTTGAGGACAAAATGAATGTCACAAGAACAATCTCATATCAAGTCTACTTTAAGTACTAATACATTCATTAATCACATAATACTGACTCTGATCAGTTCAAAGATATCAGGAGATACTATTTAAGTCTGTCAACACTGCTGAAGATGTACTAAAGAGCGAGGACAAAATCAAATAAGATTTTTTTAAATGTGCATGACTAACATGAATATATCACTTAGCTCACTACAACTTTCTTTCTTTGAACAACAGGAAGTCTAATTTGACTTGAGATAACACTTTCTCTCACACCTGTATCCTGTAACTGTTAAACTGTTATACTGTTTCAACACTGTGGAAATTTACATCTTTGTGCAGTTTCATGTCTCAGGTTAGTCATGTTTTATTTTACAGCTTTATAGTTCTGGTTTAAGAAAGAAAGACAGAATACACTATTTGGTGATTACTTAAGAGCCACATCTTTACTGTTGCTTAATACAAACCTCTACTCAAAAGGTCCTTAGACATGACCAAAGGGGATGTTTTTACAACATGACCCCCAAAAAATTACCTTACGGTTTCACCACTTTGACCACACTGTCCTTTACACCTTCTGTGTGATGGATGTGCGGCAGAAGTGAAACTTCTTGTGTCTTTTTGTCTGTGTTAATCTACATGTTGCAGATTTAGATAAGGTCTGATACGATCTGCGGTTCAGCAGTCATGTCCTTGAATCTATATTTGCAGTGTGGCAAGCACAAGAATCAGAAACAGGAGTTTCACACCCTCATATCACACCCTTGGTTTTGAATGTGAAGTTAAAATTAACAATTTAAGCCACATCTTCTGCTCAGCAAGAGACAAACTGGAAAATGCCAAAAACTTTGATACAAACTGTTTCAGTCTTACCAAAATGTACTTACATTTCTTTAGACGGAGCCAAAGATGTTATGCATTTTCTTCTAAAGACACGGTGGCCTTACCTTAGCTTGAGCAACGGGTCCACCCTCAGGATGTGATGGAAAAGGATATTTAGGAACTCCTCAGGATCTGCATTACAAATGTGCTTGTATGAGATGTGAGTTAACATTCCTCCTTAAATGCAGCAGACATTACAGAAACTATAAAGCCCAGGGTATCAATTTGAATGCTCTGCTAAAATTGCTAATGTGTTCCAGCAGACTTGCCATAGTATACGATACTTCAGATGTCCTTTAGTTTTAGTTTTATCCTTCTTTAGATGTTTTGATCAAAGAAACTTTTGAAAAAATTTTAACATCAAAACAGTCAATGAGGACTATAATGCTAGAGCAGTACTACAGTACAGGTTGAATCATGATACAATCAAACTCAATGAAAACTCAACAATGAAAAATCACTTGACAATACTTAAAGCCTGATAAACAACTTATCTGTCTCATTCTCTTACCTTTTTCTTCAGACGTAAATCCAGAGGCAGCTTCTACTTTCTCTAGTATTCTCCTTAGCTTCATCACCTTAGTTGCACAAACGTACCCATGTCTGGAGGATCAAGAGAAACAAGAATGTTACAAGCTAGCTTAGCGGCAGCATGTGATTTAGTGACAATCAGTCTACAAGTGCATCTGATTTTACATTCAGACTTCAATGAAGTAAATAATAAAACCCAAAATATGATACCAGACTAAGTGTGTTTATAGAAATGAACAAATGGGATTATTGATTTTTTATTTATCTGCAGTCAAATCATGAGAATGCTCGTGTCCTGGAAGAAACTAGGAAAAGAAAACAGTCCTGGAAAAAATGTAATCTTTAAGCTTATAGCTTTCTAGAAAGAAAATGAATCACATCTTAAACAGGTGATGGGAGATCTGGTTAAAGCCTTTCTGAAGTATGAATCAATGTGAAAAGCCTGAAACAGGCTATGTGTGCAGTAAGGCTGACTTAGACTTACATGCGCAGAGGGTTGACTATCTCTGTGCGTAGAAGCTCTTGGGTCTCTCTGTAATACTCCACATCAGTCTTTGAGCGTGGTCTCAGCAGAACCGTGTCCAGAACAGAGCTGAAGGAGAAAAGACTGAAGAGCAGAACACACAACCAAGCCAAAGTGTTACAATTCATCAATCATGTATCTTTGTGTTTATTAAATAATTACCTGAATATTCAATAGAATATGATTGAGTGTGGCAGTGTTGTTGTTTTTTATTAAAGTACTTCCTGAGTGGTGAAACTTGGTTCAAAGAATTCACTCCTCAGTAGTAAAGTAAAGTTGTTTGGGTTGACTGCTTTTTTTTTTTTTTTTTTTAAATGGCCCTTTGGCAGAGTTGGCAGAAACAACAGATCCTGTATCCACCAGCCTGCTCACAGCAGGAATACACCCTGCCAGTGGGCAAAGTCAAAACAGTTTACTAACAAGCTCTTGCCTGTGGGCAAACACAACACCCCTGGCTGAGGAAGCACCAGACAGCCAATCAATATGACTGTAGACCAAAAACGTTAATTTAACATGGCACAAACTGCCAATGATAAGTATTCACAGAGAGTCCAACAGAGCACTGACCAGAAGAGGGTGGAATCCAAGTAGCAGGAGTTATAATGTCCCTGGATGCCTTTCTTTTTTCCCACCATGACATCCAGACCATCATTCTCTGTGCGGGGAGGCGTGTTCTCATGTACAACTTCACTAAGGTAGCCCCCAAATGCTACAAATACAGCAGTGTGAGAAAAATATTAACACAAAAAATCATGAAGACAATGTTGAATTTGGTGCCTTTAATAAATCCTGTCTTCTTCTGACTCACCAATGGAGTTGCAGCGTTCTATGGGGTTGGATGAGTGATGCAGTGATGGGAAGCGGGAGTCAGGCCGGCAGCACTTGAGCTTCACAAAGAGAGCTTTTTTGGGTGGGCACGTGAAGTAACGAGTACCTTTGAAGGTGCCATCAGTGCAACCAGGACACTCTTCCTCCTGGAGAAACCACATTGCAGAATGGTTGTCATGGATTGCATGATTGTACAATAAACAAGCTTCAGCTTTACTTATTTTGACCTCTTCCAAATGTTTTCCGTTGAACTAGGAATTGCCTTACCAGAAATAGTGTAGCATAAAAAACCTGCAAAACCACGTCTGTCATTTAAACTCTTAAGGTTTTTGTAGGATTACACAAATAAACCAGATTGAATGTGTTTGTATTAAGCTTTAAAGGTGCTGGTAGGTAGATTGTGTTAAAACAAAGCCAGGCTCACTGATCCCACTTATTCAAGTCTTTCAGCATGGCTTATCTTACCGGCTGCTGGCTGGAGTTTTATATCAAATCTGCAGGTATTAATGTGGGAGAGACATTCAACTAACTCTTTGCAAGAAAGTGAAAAAACATATTTTCCAAACTTCTTCCTTTAACAAAACATTCTAGTTTGGTGCTAAAAAATGTTTAACATGCACAGAAATAACATGACACTTAATACATCTCCACATATTTCCTACGAAGGCCTTAAAGCTGCTGTTGGTAGGAATGGTGTTAAAAAAAGTTGCTTTTTTCCGCTGGGTTTGGAGAAAAGGTCGTAATGCCCATCGGTACTCATCGGGAAGTGGAGTAATTTGAGACTATTGCGAAATCTCTGCGTTTTTCAATGCCTTTGTATCAAGCAATGTTATTATTCCCCTTGTTCCCTTTATGACAGACCAATCAGAGCTAATCTCCAATCTTCTGTCCTGATTGGTTAAGGGGAGGCCCCTACTACGTCCTCCGATTGGTTATGAGTCCGGCACGATCATGACTGCACACGCTGATCTGTGTTGAGGGACTAAGAGGAAATCTGGTTGGGAGGGATAGTGTTGACATTCGAAGTCCCTCTCTCTGAACAGTTGTTTACTCTGTGAATACCAACAGCAGCTTTAACGCTCCTTCAAGAGTTTTTAGTTGCTCATGAAACCAACTTGGTGCTGATGCCTCTATATGACCTTCAAAAGCTAATTAGACCATTAGAGGAAAAAAGAAGCAATTAACAGCACTTATGCCAGAAGTGTTTCTGTGGACAGTTCTTACAAAAGATTCACCCTGAGTAATGCATTCGTAATTTAAAGAACACAAGAAGATATTTCGATGAAGAATACTTATCAAATGTACAAGAGGAGATCAGTGAGGAGACTAGATTTACAGCCTTGTCCATTCGAGTTACCAGACACGACAATAACTAAGAGGAATTCACTTGTGAGATCAAAACAAGTTCATAATGATCAAGGGTTTTCACATGTATTAATACTGTCATCGGATGATCAGTTTGTAGTAGAAGCAGCAGAAAAGAGCATACAGCACGACAAACTTTAATACCTTCAATAATATAACTGTTGTAATGAAAATAGACCCCTCACTGCCTCAGTAGCTCATATTATAACTCGTAAGAGCACACTGCTGTGTTTTCTCACCAGCTCCAACCCCGCCAAAGGCTCCAGCAGGCCAGGAGGCAGACCCACCCAGCGGATGACACCACACAGAGGGGGGTTCTCTTTCACCTCCACCAGAGAGCCCACCTCCAGACCAGGCTGCCCTCTGGGTGGCGTGGGAGGCTGCGGTGAGGGAGGGGCAGCAGGTGACGAGGGCTCGGGCTGCTCTCCCATCACCGACTGGACAGAGAGGGAGAGAGGCCCATGACTCATGCTGTCGATGGGCCCCGGCTTCCGGTTCAGGCTGAAGGGTAGAGAGTGGAACTTGTTGTCACTGGACAACGAGGCTGAGGGCGGGGCTCTGGAGGGCGGGGAGGATTGGTTGAAGTCAGGGGGCGTGTCAGTAAGGGACTTGGCGGGATCCTCCCCAACTGCAGGAGAGATGCCAGAAAATCAAAACTTAATTAACAATCTCCTTAAAGTGAAAATCTATGTTATTGTGTAGGCTGTTCATACTATTGAAGAGGTACTATTTCTTAAAGAGCACCAAGCTGAAACTCACTGTTTTACTGTCCACAAACATGCTGTTGCAGTAAGTAAACTTCAACTTCACTAGAGTTATCGAAAGGTAACATGCTGTCAAGTTACGGTTCACTAACATCACCTGAAGAAAGAAAGGAACCTGCACACTGGCTTAGAAGAGGTAGACATTTTTTCATTCATTAGAAGAATTAAGTTCTTTTAGTAATTCTACTTGAAATCCCATGGATTAGGCCTTCTTAATCACATTAGGACAACAAGAACATTTTTTGTCGGTATGACAAAAACAGTGTTTTCCTTTGCATATCAGTAGAATTGCTTTTCGTCATAATTCTCTGCATCAATGCAAATCAATGGGATGGGAAAAAGTAGGACTTTTACCAGGTACATTTCTCATCTGACACATTCTGGAAATTATTTCACAACAGGAACAGTTTTTGACCTGTAATGACCTTCCTTTCTGAACTGCTTTGGAGAAATACGTCTGTAACTCAGACGGAAGGTCAACTTGCAGTGTAAAAACTAAAAATTCCTAATGCTAACACGTGCAAAAATGTTAAAGTTAAGCATAAGCATTTTGTTCAGTTATGCAAATACCCTGATGGGGACACAGGGTTCAGTGTGCAGATCCCTTTTCTTATGTGATGGTGTTTTGTTATATGCGTTTGAGCTGACTTAATCAATATCTTATCTTCAATTAATTATCTATGGAATAGAATTCACAAATTTCTGATAATTTAATGAAGACATGTTTCTGCACAAGTGATTTGTTAAAAAAAAAGAATTTCAAAACATACTACTGCCTTTAAATCATGGGTTTGTTAAAGGGGGCTACCACCGAATCTAAGAATTCACACTAAAGTATTTCTCATGTATCATATCAAATCAATGATGTTGTAATCACATAAAATTCAAAATGAAGCAAATCTAAAAAAAAAAAACTTTTTGAAGAAGTTTAAGATTTCTGTGAAAGTCCCTGAACTTCAGAACTTCCTATTTATAGCATTCATCACGATGTAATGCTGCCACACACTGACCTAACATTTAGTGAGTCACTAAAGATACACTCATTTAAGTGAAATCTTTAAGCTCAAACACATTAGTGTTATCAATCCTGAATCTCATAGCTTAAGCTTTAGAGAGGAGATGCCTAAGCTGTAGAAAGTCTTAGAAGAGGCAGTGTGAATTCTTGAACAAGTGGCATTCACCTTTAAGAGTGTTTTACAACATTTGAACTACTTCTCCACTGAAAGAAAGAGGAATTCAGCGTCTAGTCTGATGACTTTGTGACAGAAATACAAGCACCAAAACCACAAAGAAATGTACTCAAAAAGTGGAAAGTGACCCTGAGGAGGATGAAAATGATTACACATTCACAGGATGAGTATGCAGTTGTGAATAAGGCTGTCAGTCATTTACGACTGACCTCTTTTAATTTCTGCTTTAACATTGAAATACTATGCAGGCAGTCTTCCCAGGATTCATTTTGACAGTGAGAAATCTAAATATCACAGCTTGACCCTGCTAGTACGTCTCATGATGCCATGATACTCAGGTACATAACCCTGTGTGTATCTTGTCTGCAAGGTGTGATCATAAACAGAATGATGCATTCATATACAGAAGGCACAGGCTGGTTTTTCTGAAGCACATTAAACTCTTCACAACTGTGACATGTATTGGTGACATGTGCATGTAAATTAACTCAAATAAAAATAAATCAATAAATCAATAAAACTAAAGAAAAATACGAAACAATGACCCCATGTGCAGACTGAATAAATCAGTCCTGACACAAAAGAATAGACTTTTACTAAAGCTTTGTTCTGTAAATTGTGCATCTATTAACTGCATATGCAGCCATAAATACACAGCAGCCAGGTAAGATCTTATTTGCAGTACTGAGCTTTATTAAAAGCCTTGAGGCAACACCAGTTACTCCATGCAGGTGGAATCCCACACTAAAATGGTGATGAAGGACGAGACTAGTGAACAGATCTTTACAGCAAGCTACTGCGATGAACCAATAATTTTTGTTTTATCTGCAGAACGTGTTTGAGCTACATTTCCACTTGTTACTAACAGAATTTTATAACCCCAAACCCCAAATGTTGGGATGCTGTGTAAATTTTAATAAAAACATAATTTGATGGGTTTGGAAATTATTGAATCAACCCTGTGTTTATTTGAAAACAGTTCAAAGACAACACAGCAAATGCTCAAATTTTGATTATGTCATGAAAGATATATGTTTGTTTCAAATTTGATGCAAGCAACAAGTTTAAAAAAAGTTGGCATGTCTACCCTGGCGTCGCACCACCTCTTCTTTTCGCAACAATATGTAAGAGTCTGGGAACCAAGTCGTATTCTTTTTTGATGCAGCAGATGTTTTAAGAAGGTGACAAGTCAGGACTGCAGGCAGGCCAGTTTAGCACCCACGCTATTCTACTACAGATCACGCTGTTGAAATATGTGCAGGATGTGGTTTGGCATCTTCTTGCTGAAATATGTAGGGTCTCCCCCTGAGAAAGGCATTGTCCAAATGGCAGCATATGTTGCTCCAAAACCTGTATATATTGTTCAGCATTAATGGTGCCTTCCCAGATATGTAAACTACACATGCCATGGGCAGGTATGCATACCCATACCATCACAATGATGGCTTTAAAACTGTGCCCTGATAAGAAGCCGGGTGGTCCCTTTTCTGTCTCAACTGGAAGACTTGGCATCTGTGATTACCATAAAGAATGTCAAATTTGACATGCGATTTGTTCGATCACAGGGCAGTGTTCCACTTTGCCTCAGTCCATCTTAAATGGTTTCAGGTCAGAAGAGGTTGCCAGCATTTCTGTATCATGTTTATAAATGGTTCCTCTTTGCTTGGTACAGTTTTAACCTGCATTAGGATGCAGGGACCAACTGGGTTCACAGGCAGTGATTTTGAGCCAATGTGGTGATTTCCACTGCAGACTCAAACCTGTTTTTAAAGAAGTACCTCCTGCCCGAAGATCACTTCTGATCAGGTTCTCTGAAACTTAAATGATAATATGTACTAGAGCTACAGTCCTGAAAGTCTTTGCAACTTTTGCTGAGGAACACTTTTTGGAAACTGTTGAACAATTTGCTCATGCAGTCTCTGACAGAGAGGTGAACTTCTTCCCATTGTCACTTCTGAGAAATTCCACCTCTCTGAAATACCCTTTTTATAACCAGTCATGTTATTAACATGTTGTAGATTCACCCAATTAGTTGTTGGCATCAAATTTAAATGAACATATATTATTCATAAAACACTCAAAGCTTTCCATTTCAACATCTGACATGTTGTCTTAGCACTATATATAATTAAATGTAGTGTTTAAATGATGTTCAAACCATCAAAGTCTGCCTTTACGAACATTTTTCACAGCATTCCAATTTAAGGGGAATTTGGGATGTACAACAACAGATCGTGTCTTCCTCCTATTGAGAATAAAAGGGGCTTTTTGTTCCAGAATACAGGAACTACAGCAGTTACTGCACATAAATATGGTAAATATATTCTAATTGGAACTCAATTCCTCCCACTTGTTGAAAAAGGAAAACAAAAAATGTGATATTATATCTATCTATAAATATACCATTCATTGGTGGAAATGTATAAATAACACCACTTGTGAAACCTTTTTTTTGACAAGGTCTCCTTTTTGTATTACACACCTTGAGAAGTGAAAACACTATGTGTATGTAAGTTGTCCAGTTACACCATGAAGTATACAAAATCTTTAAAAGGAATAAGTCAATGAATAACCTCTGCTTTATTCCAATATGCTAACATCTAAACGTTACCTCTTCTGTAGACTATTGGAAACTATTTCTGTTCAGGGATCAGATTAGTTGTGTTGGTGGTATTTCTTATGTTAGCCAGCGTGGTAAAAGCAGCAGACTGGTGCTGTTTCAGGACCACAGCTCTGTTCAGTTGCTGCTGAAATCATTGTATGAAGAAGCTGTTGAATATATAATAAGTATTGGATATCTCTTAACAATGTGTCAAACATATGAGATGTTGTGCTCATAATCTGTTAATAGACAAGTCAAATAAGATGTAGTTAATATCTGTGTTATCAGGAAGAACTCTACCTTTTGTGATTTCATGAGTATGAGAAATTTCATGTCCTATCCGCTTAAACATTTAAACTAACTTAAAAGTGAGTGCTACTTGATTTTCTCAGGTGGGAGAAAGAGGTTCTTACGCAGACTGACAAAACTCTATTATATACTACATTTACAGGACACTTGTATTAGAGCAATCCACAGTAGCAGAGTGTAAATCGAGCTGGCCAAGAGGAGATAGGACCCCTGATCCTACCAGTGTTAGTAAATCAAAATCATACAGCCTCCATAAGAGTGAGTAGTATCTAGGGTTGTTTTTGCAGACAGGAGCTTGCTGGTAAGATGGTTGACATCCCGTGAGTACCCGTGTTTTACCTTCATCAATGTACCATGTGCTTTTGGATTTGGACTGGGCTGGGGGATCAACAGAGCTGCCATTTAAAGTATAGTAAAATTCAGACTTGCTTCTACTGCCACACTGATGACCTAGAACTGGAAATAACAAAGTACATGAAAAGAACAGAGATAAGCAAAATGTGTACGTGTTCAGGTGTGTGTGTGTGTGTGTGTGTGTGTGTGTGTGTGTGCGTGCGTGCGTGCGTGCGTGCGTGTGCGTGTGTGTGTGTGTGTGTGTGTGTGTGTGTGTGTCTGAGAGGATGTTTTGTCCCTTGTTTCGTCTGCAGACAAAGTGAGGACTACAAGAGAACAAATTATGGGTAAAAAAGATCAATTAATCAGCAACTCTTTTTTTCAATGACAAACACAAAGAAAGGATATAAAGTAAGCAATATATTCCATTCACATTGAATCAATGCAGCTGTGACAAGTATTTCTTATATTTTGTTGAATGAAGAAAAAATGAAGTTAGGCATGCCCTCTGTTAATATCTTAGTAAAGGGGCTTTCCACCAACAGTGTTTTCTTCCTCATTTGCTTATTTAGATTCATTCAATCAGCAAGTTTAGTTGAGCTGCTTCATTCAGAAGCTCTCTAAAACAAAGAAAAGACTTGTTTCAGGAAATGTCCCCAGCAGGAACTTCAACTGTCAAATTAGAATATGTGAAACTCGAATCACTACCAGACAATATGGATGGAAGGCCCCTTTAAAGAGTTATCCTCACACTAAGCTGTGGGTACGTCAGTTAGGTTTGTATCGTAGCATCAGTGCAGTACCTTTGCTCTTTGGTTTGCTTTGGCCAGAGGACGACTTGTCACTGCTGGTGCCTCTGGGGGCAAAACTGTGCTTTTGCAGCCTTTGGTCCTGCATCGAAAGTTCTGCACAGCCCAGAAATACATCCACATTAGAGGCACATCACCCCCTTCAGCCTACTTCAAACTATCAAGCCATAGATGACTTCCACAGCCCACTTCTGATGTATGTTAATGTACACATTCACCCTTTAGTGTCATGCATGTTTTAAACTATGAACACAATTTTAATGTGTGAGACTTTATCTTAAGTTGTATGCTCTGCTACAGCAAAGAAAGTATTCAACTATCCTTCAACTCTTTGCCAAACTACAGATTCAGAAGGTTCAAGGCTTAAGATGTTGCCTTCAATGGCAAAGTTACCATAAATTCAACCCATAGACTTTGCACACAGGCTGACTGTCACTAGAGCTGATTAAAAAATAGTATCACAAACATAACAAACTAGGAACTGATGAATAACTACCTTTGTTTTGAGGTAGATAAAGTCACTTTACTGTGTCACTATGTTTACTTGTTGCATGTCTAGAGAATACATAAAGAAGTGTTTTGAACAAAAATGACCAATCTGCAAAACTAAGATAATCGCAATGTTCCACTTTTCCTATGTGCAGTGCTGAATAGTCAGTGGTGGCAGTTGCATACATAAACAAATCAATATGCCAATGTGGAGAACAAAGAGCCTGAGTATGTCACTTGACTTTCAAGAACAAGTGAGCCATTGACACAAAAGGCTCACTGTTCCCCGCTGCAAGCCAAACACAAACTGGGTACGCTGAGAAGGAGCTCAGAGCTGCTCCAAGGAGGGACAGCTGAATGTTTTCAGCAAACACAAACACAAACTGACTCACCTGGCATTACGTCACAGATGGGGACGAGTCGGGTGTGCTCCAAACTGGCAAAATTACACAGCAACTTCCCATCGAACACACCATCCCAGTCCCCAATAGGATTGTCCTGAAAGAGTTGGAGACATGACAACCTCATGAACCTTCCGAGCGTTCTTCATCTCTCTGAATGTGATCAAGGTGGTCCTTTTACTCCTATCTTCTTAGAGATTGCCCAATCACTGTATCTAAAAATGATGTTAAAGCTTGATCCAGCTGCACTCTGTCTCCTCTGAATCAAAACGGCTCATCTCATCTTCTACTGATAAAAAAATAGATCTTCCATCCCCAATCATTCCACCTGAAAGCTCGGCATTTTGTGCAAGCACAACCACACTACTCTTCTTTTATAGCTCGAATTCAGAATTGCTGTTCCAGCAGAATAATTTGAGGTAAGTGTGAAGCCAGTGCCACTAGCAAGAGGAGGCAGGGCGAGGCTGGACGCAGAGTGAGGCAGAGCAGTGGGCTCCCCTCAGCTGCCTGCTGGCCCCTTGCCACGCTGTTGGGTCATACAGCTCTAAGTCTTTACCTCACTCCCCGCGTGACTGCCTAGCCTTTGTGTGGGTGGCTCGGATACACTGAGTGGGCCGCTGCTGCTGTTGGTGCCGCTGCTAACGATCAGCAGTCAAATGCATCAGTTATGTGTTTCAATCTCTCTACGACTACAATACAACTCCCGCCTGACAACAGTAGTCATAGATACCAGATATCGTGATCCCAAGCAACAAGACATATTTCCTCACATACAGAGAGGGGTGTGAAAAATCCAAAAGGATAAAGCAAGTCAGGACAGAAACTTTAGACGTTCACTCTCGTAAAACTCAATATTAAAACTGGAAAGTGGAACTTGCTGCACGCTGCTGCCCTCTACAGAGGCGGAGCATCCACTGGCACACATCATCTCACATCATTATGAGCAGATACATGAATCTCTCTGACTGCAAATCTAAATTTAACATTGAATGCTTTCTAAAGCTGTTTCAGTGCGACATGATTTTACTAGATGTTATTTTGTAGCAGCTCCAGCTTAAAAGCATTTTAGAACCCCAAACCCCAAAAGTTGGGACGTTTTGTAAAATGTTGATTTTAACAGATCTTGAAGGTTTTCAAATCGTTTAGACGCTTCATTTATTCAAAAAAGTGCGAAGACAACACATCAAATGTTGAAACGGAAAACTGCTCATTTCAAATGTGATGCCATGTTTCAAAAAGGTTGGGACAGGGACAACAAAGCACTAGCTAATTTACAACAGGTATGTTACATGACTGTTATAAAAAGTGCATTCTAGAGAGGGTGAGTCTTCCAGAAGTAAAGATGGGAAGAGTTGCACTACTCTCTCAGAGACTGAGAGAGCGAATAGTTCAACAACGTTGGAACAAAGTTCCTTAGTGTCAATTTCAAGAATTTGTAGGCTTTATCATCTTTAGGACATATTATCATTAAAGAATCATAGAATCTCTGTACAAAAGTGACAAGTCCAAAAACCAAATGCTGGACGGCTGCGATCTTTGGGCCCTCAGGCAGCACTGCCTTTATAAACAAACGTGACTCTGTAGTGGAAATCACTGCATGGGTTCAAGATCACGTCTAGTGAATTGGAAATATGTGCAGTGGTCCGACAAATACAAATTTGACATTCTTTTTGGGAATCACAGATGCCACATCCTCCAATTTAAAGAGGAGAGACACCGCCCAGCTTGTTACTGCAGGGCGCAGTTTAAAAGCCAGCATCATTATGGTATGGGAATGTTTGAGTGCCCATGGCATGTGTAGCTTACATATCTGGAAAGGCACCATTAATGCTGAACAGTATATTCAGGTTTTGGAGCTAAATATGCTGTCATTCGAAAAATGCTTTTTCTTTTAAAAGGGAAGACCTTTAAATATTTCAGCAAGAAGATGCTGAACCACATTCTACATCTATCATCTACCTGCAGTCCCAGATTTCAGTCACCCATTGAAAACATTTGGAGCATCAAAAGACAAACATTATGACAAAGGAGACCCTGAAACTGTTGAGTAGCTGAAATCCTCTATCAGGCAAGAATGAGACAATATTTAACTTTCAAAACTCTAGAAACAGGTCTCCTTGGTTCACAAACATTTACAGCGTCTTGTGAAACAAAGAGGTGATGCTACACGATGGCAAACATACCCTGGTCCTAAATGTTCTGAGACGTGTTGCTGGCTTCAAATTTAAAATGAGCATATATTTTTCATTCAAGAATGATTTTAAATCTTTGGGATTAAACAATTGACATCTCTATGTTTACCTGTCTCCTGTCGTCTTTTCATTTATTAATTTGTCTTATGTATATGTACAGCGCAGCGCTCTCTGTTAGTTTGGGGTGGGACTTTGTTTGGGACCAATGTTTGTGTTTATAAAATTGAAAAATCAATAAAAAAAGAGTATTATATAAAAAAAAAAAAATTGACATCTTGTCTATTTTCAACCCCTGAATTCAGTTTTTATCAACATCTTACTCAGCGTTCTAACTTTATGGAACTGTATCTGAAGGCAGGGTGGTTGAGCACAGATAATCTTTGCTTACATTAAGTCTTCTAAGTTTTAAAAATATATATCAACATCCATGTTTTTTCGTCCTTTGTCTACAGTGAAACACCTGATCAGCATTCAACTGGATAAATCTCCCATCTTGCCCTTTTCTCACTTGGCAAACAACAACACTGCAAGGAGTTAAACAGACAGCTAGTTGACCAAATCAACAACAGTTTATCTTAGGCAAAATAAACAGGAAGTAAAGACCACAGCTATTCTTTTTGATCCCATGTATCCAGATGTAAAGCTAGGTAACATTTAAAGCTAACAACTCTCTCAAGTGATGACACGTTGCACCTCCAGTTTCTTGATAACTGTGGTCAGCTGTTTTAATGCTTCTATCGTCAGGAAGTTACTGATCCCTTCAGAAGAAAAGTCCCCCCCACAGAAACAGCAATTTGTTATTTTTTACACTTCAGCTTGTGTCTGGATAAAACAAACAAGATACAACAGATTAACTAGTGAGCTTTACAGGTGCAGGAAGGTGGATTTTCTTACCTCCAGAGAAAGCCATGCAAACTCTTTCTCTGTTTTCAATGTGTGTGCTTGATGAGTCAATTAAATAAGTAGGGTAGGGTAGGAAGAGATGTTTTCAAAAATGTTGAACAAGTCATATTGACTCAAAATGACTCGTATTATTTTCAGCTTACTGGTTGAGAGTGAGAGAAGGTCCTACATTTTGCACATTTTTCGGTAACTTCCTTTTCAATTAATCTCTGAATGACTTTTTCAGTAGTCTGACGAATCACCTGGTTTGTTTGTTCCTAGGGGTCTTTAAGTTTTGATTATATCAAACCATAGAAGCAGCAAATCCTCTCATTTAAAAAGCTAAAAGTAAAGTAGGTTGGTTCCTAATACATTTTTCTGTCAACTCATCAAATCAATCAAGAACAACTTTGGGCGTCATGATTGGGTATATTTTGCCGTCTTAATCTATCCATACGCTTGTGGGTAAAATATAAGTAGCCTTACCATGTCAACCCCTACATAATAGCCCAGGCTCTCATTTCCTGGCAGCAGGTCACAAAAAATGATGGTTCCTCTCTCCGGTCCGTCCCTGGTCTGTACCAGGACTCTGGAGTTGATTTCCAGAGGAGGGTAGTCCTGGTCATCTTCCACCAAATTTACATGGTCCACTTCCAGCTCGCCGAAGTCTTCAACATCATCATCCTCCCAGAGTTCAAGCTTGTCCAGGGCAACAAATACACCGCACTCATCCTCACAGCGAAAAAGTTGCCGGCCTTGGTAGGAGCCCTCCGTGAAGCCCTGGCCCCGACCCTCCTCCTGCGGGGGAAGGAAGTAAAGAAATGTAGTGAACAGACAAATGTAGGCAGAGAGACAGAACAGGAGCAGCAGGGATGAGCTACTTATTGTCATAACAAGTAGGGCAGGTAGCGAGGCTGCTTGCTCAGCATTCTTCAAAGAAAGGGAGTCAACATCACAGAGCTGTGAGAGCATTTGATCGATTACTGCAGTAGAAATATGACTTGACTTACTGAGATGATAAATATATTCAAATATTGCGAGTACAGACAATGGATGACTGTCACACAAATATCATCGTTTGTTATGCGACTTCTCTCACTCTCCTTGTTTAGGAAAAGTGCCAATTTCTATTTTAGCTGCATGACGAGCAGATGTAGCAGAAGAAGCTCTATTTGCTACGGGACATTCATCCAGAGTCCTTTCTGAAGCATATGTGCCAAATCTGGGGCCTTTATATTCAAATACACTCTGAATGCTTTGAGCACCATCAACCCACTCATGAAGACTACAGCTGGACCCAGGAGAATCAAATCATTGTTCTCCAACAACAACCCCATTATATTCTGGTAATTATTACTGTACCGTAAACATGGAAAAAATTAACGGCATGATGTCAAATAATGAGATTCATTGTTGAGATGAGAAGGACAGCAAAGACAATAAAAACATTGTTAGACTAAAAATGAATGCAAATTTATTGACCATAGTCTGCTGTCTGCAAAGAAATGTATCGCACAAAACTGGAAAGACACTAACAGCCCTTTTCCACTACACAGTTCCAGCTCTACTCGACTCCACTCGACTCAGTTTGGGTACCTTTTCCACCAGCCCGAGTACCGACTCACGGTGGGCGGGGTCGTCATAACACAGCTGCGCGAAACTGCGTTCACGTCATTTTGAACGCGACACAAACACAACAATCACAAGCAATGGAGGACATGGAGGCAATGGTGTGCTTGCTGCTCGGTCTGTGGCTTTTTGTCGCAGCCCGAGCAAGAAAGGAGAAACCATGGAGAAACTTTGCGTGCAGACATTGAACAATACTGATGTTGTTTTTTAAAAAATGGCGGGTTTGATTCCTATGTTGGGGCGTCACGCTCATGACTCTTTGTGACAACATTCTCTGACCAATCAGTGGCCGGCAGTTCGTCGATGTCACCTTTTAGTATCGGCACAGCTCGCTTGGAGCCAGAGCAGAGCAGGTGCGAAAAACTGGTATCTCACACGAGGTACCACCCCTGTGGAAACGCAACACAAACCAAGCAGAGTAGAGTCAAGTCGAGTAGAGTGGGGCTAAGACGGGCCAGTGGAAAAGGTACCACCCATTGGTTAAATCAGATGTTGTCAACCCTCCCTTTAGAAAAAAATTACATACATCCAGAGAGACAAAAATTTGGAAATCCTTCATTGATTATGTTAAAAAACAATCCAACACTGCAGTCCCAAAATCCATTTAGAAATGCAGATTCTTTAATTTTGTCTTAATAGCTGCCAACGGACCTTTTATTTCTTTCACTCTATCTACGATAAGGTGGACGAGCTAACCCAGCACCAGAGGGAATACTGGCAGAGTAGCATCATGCTAACAGAGCTAACACCGGACACGAACACCACATTGGAAGGATTTCACCTGCTGTGGGTGGACAGGATACAGGAGAGCAAGACTTAACTAACTGGTGAAGAAGGACAGCTCAGTCCTGGACCCCATGGAGGTGGTGGCTGACACCACCTGGACATTTTTTTTCTATATATATTCTTGTTGAAATTCTTATACTGTACACCTTCTTGTTTGCTGCTGTAACTCCGTGAATTTCCCCGTTGTGGGACGAATAAAGGAGTATCTTATCTTATATTATCATAATAGCCTTGTTTGATTTAGAGAAGCTTTGTTCATTCTATTTTTTTTTATTATTATTATTATTATTTTATTATTTTATTTTTTTAGTTGTTATTGCCTTGTTTGTCCATTTGTTAAACCTTACAGCCATACAGCTGTGAAAGTGGAAACAGATTAATGATAAAGCTGTACTTTATAAAATAAAGTAAACTTCAATAAAAACACTATGGCAAAAAAAGAAGAACAGCAAAGACAGAAGTCTAAATGTTGTCATTGTGTTCTTCTTACCCTCATGTCAGACCCAACACTGCTGTTTAGTTTGAGCCTTTTCTTGACAAAGAAAGTAGCTCAACGCAAAAACTTACTAACAGCTATTTCTACAACCATCAGCTGAGGAGGCACATACGAAACTGGCGAGACACAGAAGTGTGTGTGCAAACTGGATCAGGATGACTGTATTACCGTCTTATTTATTGTGCACGGGAGTACAAATACTTCATTTTATTGCAACCGCTATGAGAGATTAAGCTTATTAAGGCCAAGAGTAGCAGAAATGGTTTACTTCTTGTGCTAAATTGTGTTTGTTTGGGGGTTTTTTTGCAGGAAGCTGAGTCTGCTGAAGTTTTAGGATTAGGATGTAATTAAGAAATACCACTTGAGCATAATCACCTGCTTAAGAATACTTACTAGAACCAGTTTGTGGCTGCTTCTTTTGTTTTGAATGAACTGAAAGTAATTTGCACAAGCCACATAGGACATGTTCATCAGGCTGGACAGGCTCCCTGTACATTTCAGAATTAATTTTAAGATTTTAATGTTTGTTTTTAAGTCACTAAATGGTCTGGCACCTCAGTACATCTCTGACCTCGTACACATCTACGTCCCCTCCAGAGCACTGAGGTCTGCTGATCAGACCATTTAGTGACTTAAGATGTCGTCTTAAGATGAGGGGAGACTGAGCTTTTTCAGTGGTAGCTCCTAAACTGTGGAACGAGCTACCCACCCAAGTCAAAATGGCCCCCACCCTGGATGCTTTAAAATCACGTCTTAAAACTAATTTTTACTCCTTGGCTTTTAATACAGCATGAGAGTTTGTGTTGGTCTCTGTTTGTCTAACAATTTACTTTAAATTTTACTATTATTTATTTCTACTGTTGGATTTGTTGTGCAGCACTTTGGTAACCTTGTTGTTTTTAAAATGTGATATATAAATAAAATGGATTGGATTGGATGTTCATTCTTAAAAGCTTGTTTACAGTGACACCTGCTAAAAGTAACAATGATCCCATCTATCCATGTCACCCTCCCCCCTCCATAGAAGCATAAAAGTTCTCACCAGCAGCTCTACTCCAAACCAGATTCCAGAGAGGGCTCTGTCAGGGAGCAGTGACCCTTTGAAGCGGACCACGCCTGGTAAAGGCTCATCACCTGAGCGCAGCTGGACGCGCACCTTGGAACCACAGTCAATATCGCGGACGCGCTCAAGCCGCGACTTGTTGCAGAGCAGGGCATATCGCTCCTCACAGTTAGTGATGGGGAACAACAGCTCAGCCCGCTTTTCATCCAGCTCCAGGACGTCCCGCTCGTCCAGGCTTAGCACCACGTTGGTCTGGTCCAGGATGCGGAGACTCTTCTTGCCCTTGCATGGGGGCAGTGTTCGACCCAGACTGTTACGTTCCTGGCATGCCTGTCCGAGACTGCCACGGGGGATCCTCAGGGTCTTCTGGGGAGGCTTCTCCACTGTACACTCCTTTATGACCATATAGAAGCGCCAGTCCTCCCTGAAGCCCCCACTGGGCTTCTCCTGGCTCCACAGTACAGAGCTCATGGCTGCATACTAGGCGGAAGGTCCAACATCAAGGCAAGCTTGACCTCTGGTCTGTTGAAACAATAACATACAGCTGCCATTAGAAAGATGCATTCTCCAAGACAAAGGGTTATAGAAAGTCACGGCATAGTTGCTGCTATTTCAAGGAATATAATAGTTATTTTTTGTTTCAGCATGATGAATGGATAAAAGAAAACACCTGGCATTATCTGGATTATTGAAGCACTGAATAGACCATTAAAGCTGTATTCATCAGTTAATCCGTTTATGTCAGTCATATATGCAAACTGAAAGAAAGTAACCATCACATTGGGTGTCCGTTCTGTCTAAAAAGCTGACTCAGAGTTTAACAATTGGAAATAATTTCATTAACCGGTTGTAAAAGGATTTCAAATTTCAAATAGCATGACTTCCCCAGTCTGGTCAGAACTGAAGAAGCCTTTTGGAGGAGAGAAGAAACATCTTCAAGAATGTCTATCAGTCCAGTTGCCTTACGGATCAAGCTTTGGATTATAATGACCTGGATGATTGAGAACCTTCACAGACAGCATGACAGAACATTCAGTAACACCATTTTCACTGAAAGAAGGTGGTGAAAACTATATTCTGAATAATGTTCAATGGTGCCCTCACAGAAGATGGTTCAAAAAAATACTCCAATGAATCTTTACATCTTATTATGATAACTGATCTTCAGGTAAAGTAAAACTGCTTGTTTCAGTTGTTGCACTGGAGTCTCATGGCTCACAATTGTTTATAAGGCTGTGTACTCTCCAACTCTTCTGCCCAGTCATCCCTGTGCAGTCAGTCCCCCTGTTTTTAAGCAGGACCTCATGAGACATCACTTTTATTAACTGATTTGAATACTCTGTGCATAGACTGTGAGCATGCAGTTGACTAATGCTGACATTAAGTAAAAGTCAGAACCAGAAAATTGGATTTCCCCTGATGACAACTCAGATATGATTATCAACCACCCTGCACAGTCCACAGCACATCCACACCACATCCGTCATGTATTTCGAGCATGACAGTAGAGGCTGCTCAACAGTACTCATGTAGTTATCATTGATTTCATTAAGTCAGGGTTACTGACTACTGTAACACCATTATTCTGTTCCAGTATAGCTCTCCCTGACAACCAGAGCAGAGGTTTGTTATCACCAGGCTGTCAGTCTCAGGCCCTTTAAGAGGGGAAGTAGCTAACGTACTGTCAGCTAAAAGGAACCAAACAGTCGTTTACGTTCAATAGAAACGACATGGACACCTTACCTTTGATACGCGTCAATTCAGTTAGAGGCTACGGGTGACTGTCATCTCAAATATCCATCTCAATTAGGTACAGGCCTTTCAATACAAGCTTAATTCCTCTCGTAATAACCTCTGATTAGCTAAATGGCTAGCTAATGCTAGCGTCCTCACCAGGCAGTATCACAGTAAAGTTAGCCTAACGAGCTGACGGTTGGCCGCAGACCGGCAGAGCACTGCCATCCTCTAGAGTGTGCTGTCAGCGTTCAGATAAATCATTTCTCCCAGGAAAACGCGTGTAATAATCATACAGTGTGTCGCTACAGTTATGAGATATATTATTTACAGGAGACGACCTCACTGAAGTTAATGTGTGACGTAACTGCACTCCGCATTAGCCATTGGTCAGTTTTTTTCTTCTCGATCACTGATTGGCTGTTCGTTGTGTTTGTCACCAAGTCCCATCCCGTGGGGCTTTCCCATGAATGGCAGATATCTATGGGCAAGACACATAGTTCGGTTGAAGTGCAGCATTCGACAAATGATGGTATCGCTGATTGACTACAGGCAACTAAAGACTGACTGAATTACTGTATGGAAGCATATATGTACCAAAACTAAAATGAAAAGGCACATTTGAAAATTAAATTGCATTAACAGAAATGCTTTTTAATTTTCTAAATATTTGACTCATAAATAAAATTAATATTCAATAATCCTATTTGCATTTTAATTTTAATCTTCAACAATGCTAATTAAGTTACACAATTAAAATTAAAAAAAAGACATTTTGCTTTTTAATTCTCAGAAAATTCCCCTCCTAAATTATTATCATAATTCAAATTAAAAAGAAAATTCGAAAATTAAAATGCATTCACAGAAATGTTTTTTAATTTCAGAATGAATGTGCATTTTTTTTACTCAAAAATAAAATGAAAAAGCAATCCTTCCTTTTTCCTTCAAGCACCGAACCTAGGGTGACAGGGCTTACTCCATTGCTGCCCCCGCCCTCTGGAACTCCCTCCCCAAACACATACGCAACTCCACCATCCTACAAACATTCAAATCCCACCTCAAAACACACCTCTTCAGAACTGCTTTTAACTGTTAATGTTTTCATATCTACTGTGTTTCTAATTTGTTTCTTTTATGTGTCTCTTATTGTGTGCTATTTGTGAAGTGTCTTTGAGTTCTGGGAAAAGCGCTATATAAATAAAATGTATTATTATTTTTATTATTATTATTATTATTATTATTATTATTATTATTATTAACTTTTATTTTCAAGCTTGCACATTTTGTAACACAATTGAAATGAAAATGGAAAGGACATTGCTGTTTCATTTTAATTTTGGTACATATATGCTTCCATATTACTGAGGGATACTTTATTTATATGAATTCAAAGCAACCGAGCATTAAAAATTTCACTTTTTCAAATAAATATAGACATATTATTCATCAACGTTTTATATTTTTATATAAACAGTATTTATGTTTGTTTGTTTATTTATTTGCACAATTAAAAAAAATACACTGAAGTTTCTGATAGGAAATAAGTAACTGACGTAAAACAAGTCAAGGAGAAACCTATGGTGTCTCAAGGAAATTAGATTGAGACCCCCTTCCTGTTTAGTGACTTGCAGGGACAAGTTTTGTGACCCTTGGGCCAGCAGAGCCAAGGAGAGTACAATAAATAACTAGATGTTAAGATAAGTTTGGGCTCTCTAGTAGGCTATGTCACTGGCTCTCAGACCTATAAAGGGTCTTGGTCAACAGCATTCTGGGAGTCAGCAGATTTGCAGAGCTTATCTCCCAAGCATTCCAGCATATTTGAAGCCTCCACCCAAATAGTGTTGTAATATCAAAAATTCATTAAAAAATACTAAATTGACACATATAAAGTCAATAGTTCATACTAAAAATAAAATAACATAAGAATATACAAAATCAACAATTAATATAAATAGTTATCACATCAAAATAATTCAAAAGTACAAAATATGAATATGATGTGTAGGGACACCGGTTTATGAATATGTGGTTGAGCATGATGAGTATAATTAAGTAACAGTGGTTAATATTACCCAAAATAAAGGTGGATATGTTTTATGTATTTGTGTGACCCCTGAAAAAGTGGCATTTTGGTCATCTTGGCAAAAACAAAAAGACAGACTTTAGAAAATATTTTACATTTTTATTTAAAACATGTTCTGTAATAAATAGCAACTGTCTTTTAAGCTATATGAAGTCCATTGACAACCTAATGCACTATCAGAAGACCAGCCTTGGTTCACGTTGTGTCATCTCCTCAACTTCTTCCAAACTGAGGTCATTGTTTTTCAACCTGCAAGATAATAGGAAAAGACTAAATAAATCACTAACAATACACAGTCAGCTTATTTTTAGAAACAGAGCCAAAACAGGAAGAAGTGTCAACAGTTTATCTTGGCACTGAAACTGGAAGCAAGGCCACGCATTGCCCCAAAACCAGTAGTAAAACAACCAGAAGTTACATGTAGGCCATTATCCACATACCATACTGATTTCACATGAGTGTTCTGTGCAAGGGCTTCAACGAGACATTCCACTCCTCGTCTGGTTATGCAGTTCTCTGTCAGCCTTTGACAGGAAATAAGAGGGTGGGGAGAGGGTGGTGCAAAATAAGCACTACTGTACACTTATTATACATTTACCAGATCAGTCATTGGGTTGGGTTAATGCAAATGTCCCATTCATTGTCAACACATGTGCAAGTACAACCTGTTTCTAACACTTACCATAGCTCTTCCAGTGATGTACAGTTCTTGATGATGTTGGCGAGGGCACACGCTCCTGTACTGCCTACACCATTGCCCACAAGACTAGAAGTAACATAAGATTGGAATTATACTCAACTTAAGTACAATACAGCCACAAGAAGACATATTTTTAGCAGGTAAAATGTAAAGCAATCATGATTAAACTTAAAGCTCATATTGTTATCTGTTTTACATGCATTTGTGGTTAAGATGCCACTTCATGCTTAAGCAGGACATGTTTTAATACTTTAATATTTGGAACAAATTCCGTGCAGTGTATTAGGTTTATACAACATTCGTCTTTATTTTAGGCAAATACTACCTTAGCCACACCAGAGTTTTGCTGTTCTCAAGGGCGCTTGCAAGGGCCTCTGCTCCTGCATCCCCTATTTTGTTGCCCCAAAGCCTGAGAACAAAAAGAGACTTATAAAAGAACCACCAGGAGAAGCATTTCATTTTGAAGGAAGGAAGATTCTTACCCTAAAAACTGCAGTGAATGATTGACTTTCAGTCCCTCTGCCAACTGTTTTGCTCCTTTTGCAGTTATATTGTTGTTTCCTAGCCTGAAAAGAGGGAAGTTACTTTGTTATTTTTATAACACTGCACAGATAAAGTGAAGTTAAGTCAAAAATATGTAACCTGAGAGCTAAAAATACAGTATGTGCTGACCTTAGAGAGAGGAAGTCCTGCTTGGTCTTCAGAAGATGAGAAAAGTGCAGTGTACAAGCATCCGTTAGCTTATTGTTGAAGAGCCTAAAAGAAAAAATGATTATGAGAGGTGATTCATGAAATGTCATTTGTAAATTCAAAACAGTGAATTTCATCATCTTGACAGGCCTTACGCAATCTTTTGGAAGTTCCCACACTTGACTCCTTTGGCTATCAGTTTGCAGATCCCCTCATCTGTAATGTTATTATTCCTGAGGCTGATGAAATGGAAAGTAGAAGACTATAAAGCAGATTCTGCAGCATTATACTATTGTCACTGCTAATGTGCTGTTCAGTATAATGATTAGATGTTTATAAAATTCAATCATTTCATACTCACTACAGGGAATAACAAATGTGCAGGCAGGGAAGAAGCTGCTCTACTCCAACATCTCCCACAGAGTTGTTGTCCAGTTGAAGGCCGACTGGGTTCTTTAAATGCTGGAGAACATAGGCCAATGCGGTGCACTCTATTGGACCTATGTTGCAGTAGGTCAGTTTCAAGTGGTCCACCTCCAGCTTACTCATGACACCTTTAGCAATCTGGCTCTCCTGCATCTCATGGATGCACTTGATAAGCCAGACAAAGCCTGGCATTGCGTGCATGCTCTTCTTTTCTCCTTCTACAGGTTGAGGGATGGACTTAAAGTGTTTCTGCATGCCTTTAGATAGGCATCTACACACCTGTCTGCTCCTCTTCTCCATTGCAGTACTGGGGCAGCAGGGGATGAACAGGCTTCGATGGCGCTGGGACAGTAGTCCAGACACAAAGGTGGCTGTGATTTGCAAATTTGGTGTTTCTGCTGCTGTAGTTTCTCCCCCTAAAACAAACTCTTGTTTCTCAGAGGAAGGGAGGCAGGCCATGAAGCATACGCTGCTCTGACCTGCTTCCCTCATGTACCTTAGCTCAAAGAGCTTTTGGATAGTTGAGCGGTCTGTGTTATTTGACACAACAATGTAAAGTGCAGCAAAGAAACACTGCAGGGTAACATGAAGGAATTCGTAGCGTTTACTGTTGTCAAAGGACATGTCCCGGCTTTGTATAAGAAAACCCAAGCTGACATCCTTTTCAGAAACCCCACATGTCTCCAACTCAGTACCAGAGAAGACGTAACAAGAGGTTCCAATCCCCTTAAAGGCAAGTTGCCCTAAATGCAGGACTGTGTCTTTGTGTTCCTGAAGCCACTTGAACCCATCAGTGTTCTTTGTTGAGCTTTGGTGCTGAAGAAAGTGCTGTAAGATCATGAGGTAGACATCTGTGATGGTTTGTGGGCTGCCCTCTCCACAGCCTAGCAGCTCTTTATGGCACTGTGAGACGATCCAGCAGAGGACCGGACTATGACACAGTCCAAGTAATGCAGTGTTTGTCTGTAGGGACTCCAAAACCTTAGCAGCCACAGAGGGATCGCTGTGATGTTTTCTCACAAAACAGTCAATCCCACTTGGTGAAAAGCCTTTCAGGAAGACCTCTTTGCGAAGGTGTTTCTTCAAAACTGGGCCCACTGCCTCTGGGCGACTAGTAACCACTTTCCGTACTCCCTTCATTAGGGAGCCCTGGATTAAGTTGAACAACAGTATGTGAACAGGTGCACGCTGGGTGGGGCAGCAGAGCCTGTGCTCATCTGAAAAGCTTTGCTGTAGCTCATCCAGACCATCAAAAGTGAAGAGGATGAGATGTGGATGGTCTTGGATGAACTGGAAAATCTCTTCCTGCTCACGGTCTGGCCAGCAGCAGTGCTGAAAGAGCAGTTCTTGGACAGACAGTTCCCTTTGCTGTGAGTATAGCCCACGACAGCTGAATGGAAACAGAAGAAGAAAGTCCTGGAAGGCTGCCCCCCGAGCCCAAAGCAAGTGCAGCCTCTGGAGTAAGGTGCTCTTCCCACTGCCTGCCTCCCCAGACACAAGCACCGTATCAGCCTCCTCATTCACTGTACCCACCGCACCAACAATGTCCTCCAGGCCCAAAGGTCTTTGGACATCAACACAGTGATGAGCTAGTTCCAGCTGGCCTTCAGTGTAGATGTCATCCAGTGACATGTGACTCGTCCCACCATATGTACTGAGAAAGCAGGACTGAGCTGACAAAGAACTGCTGAGCTTCTTCTGATACCTTATGAATTCTGACAGAAAAAGAGATAAATGAGATGAACAAAAAATACATTATTAGTTTGTATATGTTATGTAACTCTAAAATTAGACATGCCTGAAATGGGTCTTTCAGATTTTGTAATGAGACAAATTTCAACATACTGTTATACTTTCTGTAAAAATAAAATGCTGACATACCTTTAGGAAGACTCAATTTCTCCTGGTTCAGTGGCAAACCAGAGTCTTGTTTTTGCTGAATGTACTGCAGCAAAACATTCACAGCTGATTCTCCTTTGGATCTAACATGATCAAGCAAACGCCTGGCCTGTTTGACACAGAATAGCAAAGGATTTATTTATTTTATTTATTTATAAGAGAAAGTAAGTGAATTGTGTTACCTTGCACAGAGCTAGGCTATCTTATAAACCATTTCTTCAGTCTCATGCTAGCTTAACATTTACTGTATAAACATGGGACTAATCCCTAAAACACTAAACCTGAACAGCCTAAGCTCCTAGATTACATCCCCAGTAGTTACATTACTAATCGTATTCAACAAAAAATTGGCAGAGACAAATAACAGGAAGTGCCAAACAGTTCAACTTAATTATAGATCATGGGCTGTACAGTACCTGCTGAGAGGGCGTGTATAAAGGCACAAGCACCTCATGGCTGTCTGCTGAAGTGAAGTGTCCCGATACAACAAGAGTCTTTAGAGCATCTTCAATGCAGCCTTGGAGCTTACTGACCAGAATTGGTCTTTGAGTCAATAGAGTTTGAGCAGATGTGTTCTGGTTTTCATCTTTTTCCTTTAGTTCAGAACAGCATCCAGAAAATGAGATGCCATCTCCCCGTTCTTCAGGCAGGACCTGTTCGAGAGCAGCAAGGAAGATTCCACAGGTATGCACACCCTTTGTATAAACCAAGTCGAGCAACTGCCTGGCGTTGGTGTACAGTGCCCTGCCTGGAACCTGTATATTCTGATAATCCTCCCATATGAGCTCTCCTTGGGCAAAAAGTATGTCCAGGACCTGCTCCAGATGTTCTGCTGATCCACTGCTGCACAGTGCATGCAGTATCTGTGTCCGTTGTTTTAGCACAAGCTCCTGGGCACACATGCTTTTTTCATGTCAACGAGCATACTCAGAGACATCCAGCGTGTACATATCATGCTTCCTCTGTCACATCCTGTCACATTTAATATACACACAAACATATATACGTCGTTATCATGATTGTCACCAACATCAGACTGCAACGAGTCATCAATCATTTGGGATTAGAATCATTACAAACACTGTAGCTTCTATGTTGCTAAATCCTGATCCTTTCATTTAGCACATGCACAAAACACAAGACTAATACAAGGCACTTAGCTGTAAAGCCATGAAACACAAAATAACACCTCTATTTGATCATCACTTACATTTGAGTGTCCGCAGCAAAGAACATTCTCCCCTCCATCTGTCTGTTTGACAGAAGCATTCTCTAGACTTGCCTCTTCCTCATTCCACAGCTGAAAGCGAAACTTACTCTGCTACTTGTTCTGCTGAACATTTCTGCTCCCAAGTCCCTCCTTTTAAATGGAAACTAAGACTTTCCCGCCTATTAAATTCATCTTAAAAAAAATCTCAAACACAGTCAGTGCTGTGTCTGTCACACACTAAGTTGCACCATAGGTCTGCAGACATTTGTACATCCTCTTCTTCGGGGTTTTGAGGGTGAGGGCACTGAGCTCAGAGACACCATAAAGAGGAATTACAGCTCCAGTACTTCTTGAAAATCAGAGTTGATCTCACGTATTTTCAGGAAAGCCTTTTTTTCCTGTTTAATACAGATGTATATTTCAGGGGAAAGCTTTGAAATGTTAATCAGTCACAGATGTGTGTGTAGTTTTTTGCTGGTTGCTGTTTCGTCATCCAACCACATGATGGAACTATTGCATAAAATACTCCACCCAGCCATTTCAGGATCCTCAGACTTCTCAGTTTCCGGCAGTGACATAATTCTTGTTTCCCTTTCTGACATATTTCTTTTTTCCACTTCTGCACAATTCATTGTTCCTTCTTATATCTCAGAGGCTGACTTCTTCCTGTCTTCCAAAACTCTCTTAATGTATAACACACAGTGACTTTTCAAAGGTTTCATTGGATATCCTTTTATGGTTACAAGCTGTTCGAGTCAACCTTGAAGAGTTTTTCAACATAGAAGTATGACGTGATAACTGTAGATTTGCCACAATAGTAATAGTACAGCAACTTGGAACCTGCAGCCTAGTCAGCATGCTGTGTATCTGAATTATAATCCAAGAAAAGTGTATCAACCACAACACACCCACTATTAGTTTGATTAAGTCTGCTATCCTTGGATTCTCCAATGTCAAGATTAAAAGGAAAAAGTCCAAGAATGGACACATTTGGACGAACAGATTAAGTATTATAATTCTCCCTCCTAAGCTTCATGATTAGTTTATTGTTTCTGCTCTGCGCCTCGCAGATGAAAATCCTCAATCACACAAAGGCAAGAGTAATCAAAGACAGACTGAAATAAAACTTTCAAAAGTAAGTTTCTTTTTTCCTTCTTCTTCTTCGTTTTCTTTTTTTCTTCTCTTGCTCCTAGTCTTAGAAACAAGCGACTCCACCAAAGGGAGTGTAATGCAGAGTGCTCTCTGCCAGGCATCCTACATGAAGCTCCAACGTGGAGTTGTGACATTCAAATCACAGTAGGGGGTCCAGAAAAGTTTGGATGGGTAAGAAAGAAGGTAAGACTTTGTCAATAAAAAAAGTATAGTCATAATCCCATAAGACTTCTCTGAGTATTTCTGTCCTGTGTTTAAACAGAATTCTTTCACCTTGTGTAAAGGCAAGAGAGTTATGCGGCTCCAACTTCATCCTTTCAGACAATTTAACCTTCTTCATTATTAATAAGGAGCTATTTGAACCTGTTTTGCCAAACCACGTTAAAAAAAATCAGCTTTTTATACACATGGCCACAAGCTGTTACCCATTAGCTTTGGTTTTCTAACAAACAAATACTGAATTTAGTCTAAAGTGTTGTTGTTTTTTGCTTATGTGTATTTCAGTCCATCATCTTGCCAGCAACTGGGTCAGCTATGTAGAAACTAGAATAATAAGTTTGGATGAGATTCCTTTGGAGAGGTCAAACTACTACTGCTGGGTAGAAACAAGTCTTTGTGTTTTTTCAGGTAGATCCACAGAGGACAATAGTAACTACTAGTGTTCTTTTTTTACCACAGACATGAAGAAAGGTCATCTTAAACTCCTGTCTACTCCTCAGCAGTTTATCAGACACAAGACATGTCTTTCTCCATATGGAGTCAGTTCATCTCTATGTTCTACTGTAAAGGGCTGCCCAGCACTTCATAACTTTGTCCACCCAAGTTAACTTTTGAAGTGAATGTCAATAAATAACAGCACAGTTCAGAGCCGGATCCAGAGATGGAATACTTTGGCTCCGGTCTTTCTTTCTGTGCAGATATCAAAAGCACATGTGGTGAGCTCATTGTCGGCCAGGTGCACTGATGTATTATTTTGCATATCACGTCTTCAACATAGTCTCAGGCAAATGCAAGGTGTTGCATAACCTTGTATATTTATGTTTAAACAAAACCCGACCTCTCTGTCAAAATTGTGAATTTTGAGTAAAGTCACTTTTGTATCATAGAGATTAGTATAATATAATGCACATTGTTATGATACATACAATATTGAAACCAAAGATTCCATCAGCACAAAGCAAAACAAACACTTTTTAAACTGTTTTACTTTTTAAAACAAACAACTCTGAATGTGTTTCTATCATGTAACCGCCACAGAAATTGGAAAGGGATGGTGCACTATTTTTCTTGAGGTCAATGTTGACATTCAACCGAAATTGTTTTTCCAGAGAGTTATTGGTTGCTTTTCAAATCAATATCTTCCCTCTTTGTTTTGGACTGGAAAGCTTGCAGAGGAGGAACAGTAATGCGAAAGAATAAAGGTTTCCCTTTTTAAAAAAAAAGGGAATCTTTCACATACAGGACATGCAAATAGCTTAGTTTTCAGTACTGGGGCTAGGATAGGTTGCCACTTTAAAGTGCTATCAGAGATCATTTATGCAGTGACTCTTTGGTATTTGTGTTATTGAGATGGATGTACTTGTGTGTCCAGAGTGTTAGGTTCACTTATTGTGTTTCTCTTACTACAACAACATATATACCTCCACATATGCTTGTCTGAGGGTATGGATGTGGTTAAGATAGAACCATAGGTTAAGTCATTTATTATTATTTTTATCATGTACTTTAAACTCTTAACCACCACACTGCATCTGATTGGAACTGTCAATTAAGCTGGACCATACCTTATTTGATTGGAGTCTTTATATGGAGAACTAGAATTCCAGACCTTTAAATGGATTATGATAGGATTAGTATTTAGGTACTGAGTTAAAATGGTCTTGTACTTATATAGCACTTTTCTGACCACTCAAAGCACTTTTTACACTACTTGTCACATTCACCCATTCACACAACATTCACTCACTGATGGTATAGGCTGCTATAGTAAAGGGCCACCAGTATTAGCTAATCTCATTCATACACATTCGACTGCTGGACAACAGTGGGAGTAATTTAGGGTTCAGTGTCTCATGTGACTGTAGAAGCTAGGATTGAACCGCCAACCTTCCGATTGATTCCGACCGACTTTACCCACTGAGCGAAAGCCACCCCAAAATGGAGATGGATGTTTTGGGTCGGCAGTAGATCAGTCTTTAAGGACTCAGATTGGGAACCAGAGGGTTGCCAGTTTCAGTCCAAGTGTGGAACAAGTTTGGAAGTGGGCTGGTAGCAAAAGAGGTGCCAGTTAATTACCTGGACACTGCTGAGGTGCCCTGAGCAAGGCACTAAACCCCTAACAGCTTGGAGGGGCTCATCCGTGTATAAGCCCCCTCACTCTCACATCTCTCCATTAATGCATGTCCATAGGATCCTGTTTGAGTGTGTGTGTGTGTGTGTGTGTGTGTGTGTGTGTGTGTGTGTGTGTGTGTGTGTGTGTGTGTGTGTGTGTGTGTGTGTGTGTGTGTGTGTGTGTGTGTGTGTGTGTGTGTGTTTGTGTGTGTTTGTGTGTGTGTGTGTGTAGCAACTCCAGGGTGAAAAAATTGGAACTCCCTCTTGGGGTTAGTTAAAGTCTATCTTCTTCTTATCTTCTTCCTACAATAAGGTCCAAGGCAAACGGGCACATGTGCATTAGACTTTTCATATTTTGAATGGCTGTACAAAAAACTTTCAGCAAATATGTAGCTCATACCTTAAGAAAATATTTGAATTGATCAAAATTTGGAGATGGTTTACATTTCAAACACCTTGACACAAACATTTTTGCCTTAATTTTTTACATTGTGTTTGAAAAAGGGTAGAGAGCAATGACAGTAACAGATGGGTCAAGTGAGGAAAACAGTAAGTCATGCTGCATGTTAACAACAGGCCTTAAAGTTCCTCTGAGATGAACGGTTGATACATAAAGATCAATGATTAACTGAGACCTTCACAGTCAAAGGATCACAACAGAAAGTCAAACTGAAGCGATGAGGATATTCAGGCATTAAATTGACTCTTTCATTGGAAGGATTAGTGTATCATTGGAAAAGGTCCCCTTAAGCCAGAAAAAAAGAGGTTTCCAACAGAGGAAGTGGATGGCAACTCTTTCAGAGGAGCACGTGTGAATGACAATGTGTGTCCGTGTGGGTGTGCGTGTCAATCAGGATTTAATTGACAGGAACATTAAAGCTTACATCTGAGAACCCCCTTTTTTTCTAGTAGCAGTCAAGTTGAAGTAGTCTGGTCTCCAGCGTCTGCCCAAAGTTTGGGGTGCTGAGCTCAAGGTTAGCACCGGCACCCTGCTGAGCGTGCGCTGTCTGAGATGAGTCCTACTTGTTGGACATTCATTATCAAACTCTGTTTGCTCCTTTCATCTGCAGCTCTCTGCAGCACTCAACGTAAACTACAGAGGCACCTTGCAGCTTGACATCTCTCCATTCACTCTGTACCTTAAACAGCATGCTGCCACATCAAAGAGCTGCGGCTGCCTTTGATGTTGCAAAAAGAAAGAGCTCCAATGATCTACTAAAAACCAATGCAACTTTCTGGAGCCTTGTTTTATTCATTTGATACCTCCAGAAGTCTGGAGTCTACTCTAGAAGTCCAGACAGTAGATTTGTAATTTGGAAAAGTTGATCTCTGCTCTTAGCAAAATGACAAAATAAAGAACTGTTGGAAAGAGACTCTACTACCTTTTATCTGACGGAGGTAGATTTGTGTTTCAGCATTGCATATCCTTTAGCTGTTATTTCTCATACAAGTGAAAGGGACGGTATAAGAAAGCTTCAGCCTTTAAAGCTATATAAAAAGTTTGGCAGACATCTCTATAAATATTTGAACCCTTTAAACAAAATATCCTGATAATGGATGCATAAATTGATGATATTGAAAATCATGACAACCGTTTTTTGTTTTTTTTCAATTAAGCAATTATTAATTGAATCATTTAATGATATTTAACTAAGTAACAATGTATTTAAACTGTATTTGTTGACAAAATATGATAGAAAACAGTAGCAAAGCCCATAATATGTAAGTTCATACAAGGCAACCACTTTCAACTATAGCTTTAAATGAGGCACAATTATTACTGAAAACTATGATCTGTGCTCGATTACTCTTCCTCATGGACGTCGATGACGCAATAGTTGTGCCACTAGGAACTGAAATTGAAATGTAAAACTGAATCTGAATTTTGCGAACTGAAATTTTTTTTTTTTTTTTGAATTTAAGGAAAATAGAGAGTTGAATTTTCAAATAGGTTAAATAAAATTTAAAATCAAATAAATTCAGTTTCAAAACATTCATTTCAATTTCAGATCATGCTTTTCAAATTCAATGATATTATTCAATTTCAGTTTCTAGTGGCACAAATCTGAGCCCATACACAATGTGTGATTCATTTGTGGAATATCTCTTGCACCACTTAAATATGAAGCTTAAGTTTTAGTAGTTCCTGTCACTAATGATGCTAATGGTGCTTTGCTGGGGGGGGCAGCATTTGTCTTGATGACAGAAAAAGAATCAATAAACTGGTGAGAAAGGCTGGTTCTGTAATTGGGATTACCCCTGACTCTTTTAAGGTTACCTTGGAGAAGAGAACTAGGACCAAGTCAAAAACTGTCCTGGTCTTCGAAGGTAATCCTCTGCACAATGTTTTTAATGGACTGAGAAGCTCCTTCAGTGAGCGACTGGTGATGCCGCAGTGCCCCACAGAACGTCTTAGAATGTCCTATGTTCCTGCAGCAGTCAGATTTTTTAATGAACACTTGAAGCCATGGATCTGACCCATAGCTGTTAATTATGCCTCAAATGGTGTGACTGTGTTATTTGTTTATTCATTTGTTTGTTTTGTTACTGTATTGTGTATTGTTTGTTGATTCTGTGTATAGACCCTTGTGGCATATAAATTTCCCCCCACAGGGGATGAATAAAGTTCTCTAATCTATTAATAATCTAATCTAATCTGGGGGATTGTCACAAAATGGACAAAGCTTCATTTATTCTTTTATTCTGCATGTTCACTCCTCCCTCAGACATAGAAAAGATTGATAGCTGCTTCTCTACTTTCTTACTTATTTTATTGCATGAATGGAAATTGTCTACATTTCTACTCTATCAAAAAAAGAATAGCCTCTAACTCCAGAGCATTAGCACTAAACAAAACAGCTCTCCCCTGGTGCACGCTCAGTGTGGATTTAATACCGATAATTACGATTTATCAAATATAAAGAGGGAAACGTCAAGAGTGAATTGTGACATTTCAGGCAAATGGCTACCGAGTCAGGCTAACTGAACTTGGTAGCAGTTTGTTGGTCTGTTTCCTAATTGAATGAACTTGACAATAATTGAAGGGTTTTATTTTTGCCCTTCTTTGCCCACATAAAAGACTGCCATGCCAATTAGCTTTAATTCTTCTTACCCCTCTTTCTTTTTATGCTCTTGAGTAGGCAGGAACCGGCATATTCCGATCATTTGCATTATCTAAAGCGAATCTGCTTTGAAGTTGTGAGATTCTGAAAGAAAAAGGATCCACTTATCCCACATGAAAAAATGTTCAAAGCTCATAAATTCACTGGAACAGATGTACATTATCATTGGATGTGCCTTTTTTTTTCTTTTCTTTGCTCTTGTATTGGTAATAGACTACCTCATGTCCTTCTCATCCTTAACGTCTAGCATGTTGCCTTTACAGAAGCTCGCACCCTGCTGTGCCAATCCACACTTCAAAGCTCTCTGTCTATCTGCTGGAAACAAAGCACACAGAACATATTATGGCACTCTCTCATTTCTGCATATTTAAGTCCATATCACTGCTCTTTCTGCCAGTGGCTACACAGAGATAAAGTACTTTTCTACCAAAGGAGACCATTTCCTGTAACCCGCTTTTCCCAACAATACACATATACAACACAGTGCAAATGAACAGGAAAGGGTTATCCTCTTATACTTACATTTGATGTTGGAATTCATCACATTCACAAAGCTTTTCGTTAAATATGAAAATAAATATGAAAAAACCAAAGGGTGGCCTGGAAAAGATTTTAAAAAATAAATAAGTATGTTTCTTATTGACTATTTTTGATCCATTGTGCATGGGCATCATAGTGGGGGTAAAGCAGGCCTAACTCTCCAAGGCCCACTTGAGAAAAGAGGCCCTTGTTGGGACTGAAATGAAAATGTAGTTTTCGTTTGTTTGTTTTTTCTCTGCGATGTAACTTCTTGAAATTCTTCATCGTGAAGTCTCACTCTGAAACCCCTCTCACCCTTTCAAATGCGCAAATGGTTTGATCCACCACGCCATATGCATTCTGAAATCCTCATGAAGCAATCCTGGGAAAGTCCTTTTTAAATTTACAACTTTTTCTTAATTTGATATTTTTCCCAGTCATATTTCTTGGTCAAGTTCAGAAACATTGCTGTATATCACAATGCCTCCTGTTTTGTTGCATTGTTTCCAGTCTTGAGAGGGTAACTTTTCAAATGCGTCTTCAAATAACAATTTTTTTTAATTTTAAAAAGTAATCTGATAACTTAAGTTAAAACACTCTGATAACATGACATTTTTTATTTTTTTTTTTAGTTATATTTTTGGGCTTTTTTCGTCTTTATTGACAGTACAGCTGAAGAGAGACAGGAAATGCGGGGATTAGAGAGAGGGGGAAGACATGCAGCAAATAGTCGACCGGCCGGGAGTCGAACCAGCGACTTCCGAGATGAGGACTATATCCTCAATATATGGGGCGCTTAGACCACTAGGCCAGCAGCGCCTCAACATGACATTTCTTAACGTACAAAAAATACTTTAACATACATTAATAGTATTTGTTCACTTATACTGACAGACTGCCATTAGTCCTCCATAAATACCACCTCAAAACTACCAACATCACTTTACTTAATGAGTCGAGGCAAGTTTAGCAGAGACTATACAGTAGTTAGTTGATTGTATTACAACTGAAACATAGTGTATTTATCCTACCTTCTTGTACATATATGTCAATGTTTGAAAAAGTTTGGCGTGTAGACATGAAAAAGGACTTTAGATGCTTCCTCTGCCGTTGTTATTGAACTCTAGATCTCAGGCTGTTACACAAAGTTAGAGTTCTTCAAGTCTGTAATGGCCATGAGCCCACTGGATGTATTGTTGTAGTAATTAGGCTGAGGTGGTGGGGCCCAGTGTGACATCTTTTCTTCTCATGCTTTGGTAAACTTGTTAGACACCTACGATATAATCAAACTATACATTTTGTACTTACTATAGTAAAAAGAAATAAGCGTCCTCCTGAGCATTTGCAGTTATAAGGGTAAGTGAATTATCATTTTTAGACTGTAGTCTTAAATACCTCTGTGCTGTGCAGCACTGAGAGCAGTACTCCCCTTATTGCTGCTCTTTATTTTCTTCAGTATAAGGCGTTCAGGTCTCTGGAGTGATTTCTCAGTGTAATTGCTTTAGATAATACTCATCTATAAATTATCATGCGCCATTAGCTCTGATATAGTGACTTCCTGAGCTCTAAGCTGCAGACCTTAGCTCACTTTGTTCAGATATAAGCCATCCATGGATCCTCTGTTCTATGAAACTGGGACCTTTAGGTGTTGGACTACTGTTGCTTTGAGCCTTTTAGATATTTATGTGGCGAGTGGTGCTAGCAATCAGATGCTTTACTCAAAGCAGCTGTCATTTAAATATCCATATGACAATGTTTCAAATTACAGTGTGAAAACAGTGTCTCCATATGAATAGGGGCTACATGATTAACCTCCCAGGAGTTAACACCCAAACCTGCTTGGTTCTTAATAGATACATTTTAGGAAGCCTAATCGGAAACCTGACAGCTGTGGTTCACTTTCACTACTCTCACTTTGACTTTTTAAACTAAAAGTGGCAGATATATGCTCCTTGTTCAGCACCAAATGCCAAACATGAATATTTGAGCACCATCCATCCATCTTCTTCCGCTTATAGGTCCGGGTCGCAGGGGCAGCAGTCTTAGCAGGGAAGCCCAGACACTCCTCTCCCCGGCCACTTCCACCAGCTCTTCTGGGAGGATACCAAGGCGTTCCCAGGCCAGCTGAGAGATATAATCTCGCCAGCGTGTCCTGGGTCTTCCCCGTGGCCTCCTCACAGACGGACATGCGGGAGCCCTCC